>NC_056733.1:253366552-253538309 GCF_019279795.1 Protopterus annectens
TGCCTTATATAAGTTGTATATTTTGAGTTACCTCTGCTTAATATATCAGCTTTGGCTGGCTAACATCTACCTGAAATCACCTGGACGTATAAGTGAATTTAAATACACTTTTCTCTCCTTTTTTTCATATAGTAGTGTATTTAATTTATTTGTGTTTTTCACTGAATATTAACTCAACTGAAGTTGTGGCTGTCTCTCTACAGAGTACTTGTTAGAATTTCTGTGTAGCCATTGATAGCAGTGGGGGGTAGCTTCACCTCATCACTGATATTCTGCTCTGTCTTATATAAGTGGTACATTTTCAGTTATCTCTTCTTAATATCTAAGCTTTGGCTGGCTTTCATCTACCTGAAATCAGCTGGACATATTAGTGAATTTAAGTACACTGTTATCTGGTATTTTTCATATACTACTGTATTTAATTTATGTATTTGTGTTTTTCATTGAATATTAACTTAACTGAAGTTGTGTCTGTCTCTCTATATGGTTGTTGTTAGAATTTCTGTGTAGCCATTGATAGCAGTTGGGGGTAGTTTCACCTCATCACTGATATTCTGTCCTGCCTTATATAAATGGTACATTTTGAGTTATCTCTGCTTAATATCTGAGCTTTTGCCAGTTAACATCGACCTGAAATCAACTGGACGTATTAGTTAATTTAAGTACACTTTTATCTGCTCTTTTTCATTAGTACTGTATTTCATTTATGTATTTGTGTTTTTCACTGAATATTAACTCAACTGAAGTTGTGGCTGTATCTATACATCGTACTGATTAGAATTTCTGTGTAGCGGATGATAGCAGTGGGGGGTAGTTTCACCTCATCTCTGATATTCTCTCCTGCCTTATGTAAGTGGTATATTTTGAGTTATCTCTGCTTACTACCTGAGGTTTGGCCAGCTAGCATCTACCTGAAATCAACTGGATGTATAAGTGAATTTAAGTACACTTTTATCTGTTCTTTTTCATATAGTACTGTATTTAATTTTATTATTTGTGGTTTTCACTGAATATTAACTCAACTGAAGTTGTGGCTGTCTCTCTAGAGAGTACTTGTTAGAATTTCTGTGTACCCATTGATAGCATTTGGGGGTAGTTTCACCTCATCACTGATATTCTTTCTTGCCTTATATAAATTGTACAGTTTGAGTTATCATTGCTTAATATATGAGCTTTGGCTGGCTAACATCTACATGAAATCAACTGGACATATGTGTGAATTTAAGTACACTTTTATCTGCTCTTTTTCATATAGTACTCTATTTAATGTATTTATTTGTGTTTTTCACTGAATATCAACTCAACTGAAGGTGTGGCTGTCTCTCTGCAGAGTACTTGTTAGAATTTCTGTGTAGCCATTGATAGCGGTGGGGGGTTGCTTTACCTCATCACTGATATTCTGTCTTGCCTTATTTAAGTGGTACATTTTGAGTTATTTCTGCTTAATATCTGATCTTTGGCTGGCTAACATCTACCTGAAATCAACTGGACATATAAGTGAATTTAAGTACACTTTTATCTGCTCTTTTTCATATAGTACTGTATTTAATATATTTATTTGTGTTTTTCACTATATATTACCTCAACTGAAGTTGTGGATGTCTCTCTACAGAGTACTTGTTAGAATTTCTGTGTAGCCATTGATAGCAGTGGGGGTAGTTTCTCCTCATTACTGATATTCTGTCCTGCCTTATATAAGTGGTACATTTTGAGTTATCTCTGCTTATTATCTGAGCTTTGGCCAGCTAACATCTACCTGAAATCAACTGGATGTATTATTGGATTTAATTACACTTTTATCTGCTCTTTATTTGTGTTTTTCACTGAATATTAACTCAACTGAAGTTGTGGCTGTCTCTCTACAGAATAGTTGTTTGTATTTCTGTGTAGCCATTGATAGCAATGGGGGGTAGTTTTACCTCATTACTGATATTCTGTCCTGCTTTATATAAGTGGTACATTTTGAGTTATCTCTGCTTAATATATGAGCTTTGGCCATCTAACATCTACCTGTAATCAACTGGACGTATAAGTGAATGTAAGTAAACTTTTATCTGCTCTTTTTCATACATTACTGTATTTAATGTATTTATTTAAATTTCTCACTGAATATCAACTGAACTGAAGTTGTGGCTGTCTCTCTACCCAGTACTTGTTAAACTTTCTGTGTAGCCATTGATAGCAGTGGGGAGTAGTTTCACCTCATCACTGATATTCTGTTCTGTCTTATATAAGTGGTACATTTTGAGTTATCTCTGCTTAATATCTGAGCTTTGGCTGGTTAACATCTACCTGAAATCACCTGGATGTATAAGTGAATTTAAGTACACTTTTCTCTCCTCTTTTTCATATAGTACTGTATTTAATTTATTTGTTTGTGTTTTTCAATGAATATTAACTCAACTGAAGTTGTGGCTGTGTCTCCACAGAGTACTTGTTAGAATTTCTGTGTAACTATTGATAGCAGTGGGGGTAGTTTCACCTCATCACTGACATTCTGTCCTGCCTTATATAAGTGGTACATTTTGAGTTATCTCTGCTTAATATCTGTGTTTTGGCTGGCTAACATCTACCTGAAATCAACTGGACGTATTAGTTAATTTAAGTACACTTTTATCTGCTCTTTTTCATTAGTACTGTATTTCATTTATGTATTTGTGTTTTTCACTGAATATTAACTCAACTGAAGTTGTGGGTGTCAATTTACAGCATACTTATTAGAATTTCTGTGTAGCCATTGATAGCAGTGGGGGGTAGTTTCACCTCATCACTGATATTCTGTCCTGCCTTATATAAGTGGTACATTTGATTTATTGCTGCTTAATATCTGAGCTTTGGCTGGGTAACCTCTACCTGAAATCAACTGGACATATTACTGAATTTAACTAAATTTTATCTGCTCTTTTTCATATAGTACTGTATTAATTTATGTATTTGTGTTTTGCACTGAATATTAACTCAGCTGAAGTTGTGGCTGTCTCTCTGCAGTTAGTTACCCACCCACCCTCTCTGTTCTTGTTTTGGTGTTAATGTTGGTGGCTTTGAAATTGCCCGCCCCTGTTGTAGATTTGTATTTGGATACTCCTTCTGGGCCCATCTCATTTGCTCACTCAACTGAGTGCAATGAGATCATATTCTGATTTCAGGCACTCCTACTGTGTACAAAGAGAGCATTTGGGAAGGACAACCCTTGTAGCCTCTTAATCCTGCTCTGTTTCCACCCTCAAAAAAAAAATAAAATAAAATTTTATATATATATATATATATATATATATATATATATATATATATATATATATATATATATATTTTTTTTTGTTCAGCTGCTGTTACTGTAACTGTCTCTTCTGCGTGCTGTTATCTGTTTAGTCACTCTTACTCTGCACTTATTACTGCTTGTTAGTAGACTTCTAATTTACTACCTTCTGCACTTGTTTTTTAGTCATTTGTTAATTTAATTGCATTTATTTGAACTGTATTTGCCATAGTGCTGCTACACACTCGGGTGTGCTGGCCTACACTGCAATTTGAATTGTATTTACTGCTGTTTTAGGTGCTTTTCTGCACAAAAAAAAAAAATAAAAAAATTCTAAGCTTGTTTCCTGACTTTCTTGTAACTATTCCAGTCCAGATACAGACACGTTCTATCCAGAACTGTTGGTAAGCTTCTGAGCCCCCCCCCTCAAGCCTTTTTGTGTCCAAGGGAAGCCTTCTATCTTATCAGTGGGAGTGGTAAGCACTAGGTACCCTATCTACCATGGGAAGAGTGGGTTTTGGCCCTGAAATTGTAGTCCATTGGTCATTTGGGCAGTTTTTCCATCTATTTCTACTTTCTAGTTAAAAGCCCATTGTGCGTTTGGTCCTCCCCTTTCCTATAACTAGTGTAGTCCAGGTACAAATTTGCTGTATGCAGGACTGCTGGTAAGCTTCTGAGCCCCCCAAGCCCTTCTGTGTTGGAGGGAAGCCTTCTAGCTTATCAGTGGGAGTGGTAAGCACTAGGTAACCTATCTACCACAGGAGGAGTGGTTTCTGGCCCTGAAATTATAGTTTATTTGCCGTTTGGGAAGCTTTAACATCTCTTTCAACCTTCTGATTTAAAAGCCTGTGTTTGCGCTTGCTTCCTGCCTTTCCTGTTACTAGTCTAGTCCAGGTACAGATTTGCTGTATCCAGGACTCCTTGTATACTTCTGAGCCCCCCCAAGCCTTTCCGTATTAGGAAGGAAGCCTTCTAGCTTATCAGTGGGAGTGGTAAGCATCAGGTAGCCTATCTACCACAAGAGGTGTGGTCCTGACCCAGAAATTGTAGCTATTGGCTGTTTGAGCAGTTTTTTTCCATCTCTTTCAACTTTCTGGTTTGAAAGCCACACTTGAGCCTGTTTCCTGCCTTTCCTATAACTAGCCTAGTCCATTTACAGAGCTGCTGTATCCAGGATTGTTAGTAAGCTTCTGAGCACCCAAGCCTTTCTGTGTTGGAGGGAAGCCTTCTAGCTTATCGGTGGGAGTGGTAAGCAATAGGTAGCCTATCCTCCATGGGAAGATTGAGTTTTGGCCCAGAAATTGTAGTTTATTTGGCTGTTTGGGTAGTTTTCCATCTCTTTCAACTTGCTGGCTTAAAAACCTGTGTTTTTACTTGTTCCCCGCCTTTCCTCTAGCTAGTCTAGTCCAGGTAGAGATTTGCTGTATCCAGGACTCTTTGTAAGCTTCTGAGCCCCCCAGGTCTTTCTGTGTGCTTATTATTGGGAGTGGTAAGCACTAGGTAGCCTATCTATCACAAGAGGAGTGGTTCCTGGCCCAGAAATTATAGCTATTGGCCATTTGGGCAGTTTTTTTCCTTCTCTTTCAACATTCTGGTTTAAAAGCTGCACTTGAGCTTGTTTCCCACTTTTCCTGTAACTAGCCTAGTCCAGATACAGAGTTGCTGTATCTAGGACTGTTGGTAAGCTTCTAAGCCCCGCAAGCCTTTCTGTGTTGGGGGAAAGCCTTCTAGCTTATCAGTGGGAGTGGGAGTGGCACTAGGTAGCCTGTCTACCATATGAGGAGAGGTTCTTGGCTCAGAAATTGTAGTTTATTGACCATTTGGACAGTTTGTCCGTCTCTTTCAACTTTCTGATTGAAAAGACCACATCTGCGCTTGTTTCCCATCTTTCCTGTAACTAACCTACTGGGTAGCAATAAAAAGCCTTAAACTGATACAAGCCTTCTGGCATAGAAGAGAGACTTTGGATTGATTAAGTATCAGTTTTCTGTACTTTCTTGCTGTGCTTAACTGTTTTCCGCCTAAACACAGATTTTCCAGTGTTTATTGTGATTTAAAAGCTTTTTTTTTCGCATATTGTACTTATTTGACTGCCTGCACTTTTAAAAACAGTTGTTTATTGTTTAAATAATTTATTTAACTGCTGTAGGCTACACACTAAAGTGTGATAGCCTTTTCTGATTGTTTGTAGTCGTTTAAAGCTGTTTTAAGTGTATTTTTTACTGTTTTTGCCTTATCTTTTCAAAAAAAGAAAAAAACAAAAAAAAATCCTTGTTTCCCACCTTTCTAAGCTAGTATAGTCCGATTTTCAGGATAGTGCTGAATTTAGGGTTGTGAGACTAGTTTCTGAGTTGCCCATACCTTACTTGGATAGAATAAACTTTCTCTGTCCACCTGTGAGAGGGGGGAGCTTTGAGCAACGTATCTGTCCCTGGAGGAGTGGTTCCATCCCAGAAGTTAGAAGTTTATTGGCCATTTTGGGCTAATTTCTATCTCTTTCATTTCCCTACTATAAAAAACGTGTTTGCATGGCTTTACACACCGGGCAGCACCACTTAGCTACGATTAAATTATTCCCAGCTCTACTAAGTCTCCTCTTCAGTTTTTCCCTTGAAACTAGACTAACTCTCAATCTAAGCACTCAAAAAGCATCCTACAGCACAGCACTTGCTCAGACCTAATAGCAAGCACTAATATACCCTGACACTGATTGCCCAGCAGGGCAAGGCTCTTTATTCTCCCCTCACCAACTAAGCAACTAAGCAGCTCATCCTACTATTCAGGCATGACCAAAGGGCAATTTCAGGTGTATTCTCTAGTCCAGCTGGTGAATCTGGGTATCCTGAGGCAATGTTACAACTGTCTCATGTACACAAACAACCCTCTCCTCCTACCACAAAATACTAACATATGTGAGAGATGCAATTATACAGCCAAACTGGAAGCTAAGCTGTCTCCACCCAAGACTGGAACAGACAGTCAAGAGGAGAAGGTTAACACTTGCACCACACCTCCAGCTGCATACAGCCCTACTAAAACATCACTGGCTGGCAAAAAATACACATAAATACACAAAATCAT
Organism: Protopterus annectens; assembly: GCF_019279795.1. Taxonomy (NCBI): domain Eukaryota; kingdom Metazoa; phylum Chordata; order Ceratodontiformes; family Protopteridae; genus Protopterus; species Protopterus annectens. Next base: position 253,372,890 of record NC_056733.1, read on the forward strand.
ACTCAGAGGCTCTAAATAAAAACATGCAAAAGCATCAGAGACCTCCAAAGCAGACACCCAAACAACCTGCACCTCCCTTCACAAACCAGACAATACATAAAACACAAAATCAGTGTGCTGCACAATCACAGCTTTTAAGTCGAAATAACATACCTAACACACTAGTAATAGGTGACTCTATAGTCCAGCACATTGATGTCCCACTCACTAGGCTGGACAAGCAGAAGGTTACTGTTAGCTGCCTGTTGGGAGCCAGAATCCGCCACATAACACAAGCACTGAGGTCACTCCAGAACAAGTACAAATATGACTCTGTCATTGTTCATGTTGGTGTGAATGACCTGAGACGTATCTCCCTGGACTACATGAAAAGAGACATGGAAGAGCTCTCTGATCATGTAGCCCAGGCTTGTATGACCCTGACCCTGAGTAGCATCCTGCCCTCAGCAAGAATGATACTTCAGTATAAAGAAAAAATGATCAATTTTAATAATACCTACACCTCCAGTTTTGTGGCGCAGTATGATACCTCTGAGATCATCCATGTGCAACTAACATCAGGCAAATCTGCAATGCAAATTGTGGCCTGCTACAGATCACCCTGCATGATCCAGGACCACCACTCCACCTTTCTGGAGACACTGGAAAACATGAAGGTCCTACCAAACACCCTGATATTGGGCGATTTCAATTACCCTACCATTCACTGGGAAAACTACTTGAGTACAAACTCCCAGGCCCAGTGCTTCCTGGAATTCACCAACTCAAATGTCCTGAATCATCTGGTAAACTCCCCTACCAGAGGTGAAAACATATTGGACCTGGTCATCACCAACATGGGCAACAGGTGTTCTACACCGGAAGTCAACCCATCACTGGTTAGATCAGACCATAAACTAATCACTCTGGATGTCCACACCCCACTACCACCCCCAACTAAGGAAACCACAGTAAAAAAACTTTTCTAAAACAAACTTCACCTTACTTGAGACAGAGGTGGTAAGTTTCACAGCCCCCATGCTAAAGGATAACGCTGCCCAAGATGCAGAAACCTTTACAAATGCACTTTATGAGTACCTACAAGGATGCATGGATTGTGCCATCCCTAGCAAAACCAAGACTCACTCCTCTAAGAGAAGGAAACCAGTTTGGTGGACTTCTGCCATAAACAGGCTATACAATAAAAGGAGGAAACTAGTTCAGAAAAAAAGCAAATCCCAAGAAGGAAAGACATCCCTGATCAGTATCAGTAAGAAACTAAGGTCCCTCATGAAATCATCCAAGGCTAACTTCGAAAGAAAAATAGCTAAGGATTCAAAAGATAACCACAAAGCCTTCTTAAGCTATGTAAAGAATCTAAGTGGCAACTCGCAGATATGCACTGAACTAGTGCAAAATAGCACAAAATATACTGAACCTACTGATATTGCCAACATCCTGGCAGATAGATTCAGTGCAAACTTTACCCCCCTCTCACCCCCAAAAGGGCCCACAGCAATACCGGAAAAGTGTAGCGTCCCAAAAATCACAGACGCACAGGTGAAAACAGCCCTTTCAAAAGCCAAAAACACAGCATCAATGGGACCAGATGGTGTCCCAGGCTGCGTCTTGCATGAACTACAGAACAAACTTACCCCCCACCTAAACACGCTGTTCACCCTCAGCCTCTCCACAGGCTACGTGCCCATAGAATGGCACACAGCAACAGTTATTCCTCTCCACAAAGGAAGGGCCACAACTGACCCTGGTAACTATTGCTCCATAAGCCTGACTAGCCTGTTCTGCAAGGCTATGGAATGCATCATCATGGAACTCATTAGCAAAGACATTGGGAACTTCCAAACACTTGACCCAACCCAGTTCGGCTTTGTTAAGGGCAGATCATGCCTACTAAACCTGGTTGACTTCTTTGAAACAGTCACCAAAGTCATAGACGAGGGAAAGGTTGTTCACACAGCCTACCTTGACCTTGCCAAGGGTTTCGACACCATTCCCCACTCAGGTATTGCAGAAAAACTCACCAGCCTGAACATAAACTCCTACATCATGAGATGGGTTGCCAACTGGCTTACAGACAGAACTCACACAGTAAGAACAGCGGGCTCCAGGTCCAACTCTAAACCAGTCACAAGTGGTGTCCCACAAGGCTCAGTCCCGAGACCCCTACTGTTTGGCATATACTTTTCAGAAGTACAGGCAAATGCAGGAGGACTATGGCTAATCAAGTTCACCGATGACTGCAAACTGGGAGCGATAACTGACTCTCCAGCTTACACGGACATCGTCCAAAAGGGCCTTACTGAGATGGACACCTGGTGTCAAAGTCATGGCCTCAAGCTAAACGGTGGACTTGTTCTTTCAGAAGTCTTACTGAAGAAGACGTGGAAAGAATAGTAAGAAAAATTCTGTTAGCGCAGGAACAGATGGGTGTCATTTCACCTCCTACCCCTCTGTGTCAGGAGGTCCGTTCCAGTACTACAACCCCATTGCAATTTCCTCCTCTGTCTGCCTCAGTAGTTTTGGAGTCCTTAGATCCTAGCCATCCAGATCCATCTACCTCAGATCAGAGGATCTCTGTACCCTCAGATCCGAAGCTCACTCTGAGAGCTCCAACCTTGTCAGATCCAGAAAGGTCTCTGAACTGATGCTTCCATGTTGTCTTTGAGGCATTGCAGTCAACTCCGAGATTTTTGGAGCCATCCCTGTGCCTCAGGGTATCAGCATTGGATAGCTTGAGTCCAGCTTCCACCTCGTGGTTGTTGTCCTTGGAGTGGGGGGGACTGAGATCTGGAAGCTTGGCTTCTCGGATATGGGGCCTTCTCCTTCTCAGGGGTGATCTACATTCAAGGCTGTGAAGACAGTTTTCTCTGTTTTGTCATAACAAATGGATCTAACCCCCCCCCCCCCAGATTCCAGATCACTAACCGATTTCTCAGCACTCAGAGTATCGCCAGGTCTTTCCATGTAGACAGTCAGTACCAAGAACCCAGGCTTCCCTACATTCAATTTTGATTTCTTCTTCTGATACCTCTGCAGACCATCCCACTGAACAGTTGCCCAAGAATAAGACCCACAAGAGGAAGCATTTAGACTCCCCAGTGGAGTCCATCACTGAAGACACAGATTTTGATGAGGGTGAAGGGTCCTCATGGTCACCTCCTTAAGATGTCTTCTTTGGAGACATCCAGGAAATCCTTAAACAGAGAGGTGGCTGGATGACCAGCAACTTGATATCTGAGAAATCTGTCTCCTGGAGCCTTTGGTACTGGACCCTCTACCTCCTGGGTGACACTGCCTGCTGATAAGCTTTTCAACTTGATCTCATGACAGGCATGGAAGGATCCATGCACCATAGAACCCATTTCTTGGGGACCAGACAGGATAATGGCATCCCCCACAAGCAGGCAGTTCTAGAGTAAAGGGGTCCCTGTTGATGCCATGGTCATTGTGGTGGCCACCAAGAAGAAGGAACTAGCCAAAGAAAGTTCCACTTTCCATTCCCCCCAAAAGGGAGTCGCAGGTGATAGATTTGGGAAGCATGTATACAGCTCATCCAATTTTGCTCTGAGGTCTCTCAACTGTTTGGCATATCTTACAAGATTACAGAGGGATTTCATTAAGGAGTTATCAAATACCCTTTCAGGTGCTGTGTCTGAGCAAGTTCAGCCCCTGCAACTTCCCAGCTGACTAACCTTCAGTCCACATCCAATTCATCCATGAGGCAGACCTCAAACATAGCAGAGGAAAACTCAAGCAGAGTGTGTTCATAGGTTCATAGGTTCATAGGTTGGTACTAGGCTATCAGCCCTAGGGCCTATACAAGCCTAGCCATAACAATTCCCTGGCTATTTCTTCCCACATTATTTACTTTCCTGGACCCCTGTCTAGCAGGGTGACTGACGTGATCCCTGGGGTGAATTTCCATAAGGAAACATGCCTAGATGCACCTTTGTGAGTTTGCAGAGCCCTTCAAGTCCTCTTTCTTCAATGACCCCTTTAACTGAACATCCTTATTTGGCCCCAAGGTAAAGGACACTCTATCCAGGTGTGAGAAGGATGAAAAACCCTGTCTGCTGTGAGCATGCTTTTTTCGACCCCTCAGTGAACATTTTCCAGGAATCAGAGAGGTGGTCAGAAAATGTAATTCAAAAAGTCTCATGGTCCTATCCAGAATACATGTGGAGGAGGTTCCCTCAGAGGCAGAGGAGGGAATTCTAATCGGCATCACCCACATAGCAGAGGTGCCCCACAGAATCAGGGTTCCAGAAATTCATTCTTTGACAAGCCCTACCAGTGCTCCTGAAAGGAGGCCCGAGTGCCCATCTCTGGAGGCAGTTTGGGGATGATTATCCCTGGACCAGACAGCCTGGATAGATATAACAAAAGATACTTGGATGCACAGGATTATTTTCAGAGGATATATGATACCCTTTTCCCTTCTACCTCCAATCTCAAGAAAAATCCTCAATGTTCCACCCAGTCAGAGGGAACTAACAGCAATTTAAATACAAAAGCTGCTAGAAAAAAGTCATCCAAGAGGTCCCGCCAGACCAGATAGAATCTGGAACTTACTCAAGGTTTTTTTTTGTGCCAAAGAAGACAGGGGACTGGAGAACATTTCTGAATCTCATCAAACTAAACAAGACAGTTCAAAGAACCAAGTTTTGTATGGTCACAGTTCAGTCCATTCTCCCTTTTTTGGGCAAGGATGACTGGATGTGCTCAATAGACTTTCAGGATGTGTACTATCATATAAAGATAAACAGACAATCTAGAAGGTATTTATGCTTCTGGCTGGGAGCCACTTCTTACCAATTCAGAGTACTGTTCTTTTGGACTCACCACAACCCCCAGGGTGTTTACCAAATGCATGGCAGTAGAAGCAGCTCATCTCAGACAGCAGGGATTCTGAGTGTTTCCATACTTAGATGACTGGCAAATATCTGCTCTGACCAGACATTAACTCATATTAGCAAATGACCAGGTTCTTCAGACGTGTTCTTTTCTGGGGATAACCATAAACTATGAGGAAATCTCATCTATAGCCTACCCAGAACCTAGAGTTTATAGGAGAAATTCTCAATACAAAAACTACCACTGCATCCCTGTCACTATTGAGAGTCTGAACAATAAGGTCACACGTCAAAAAAGATAATATGCAACTTCACAATTTCAGCCCATCTGGACTTCAAACCTTAGGATCAATGGTGTCAGCAATAACATTAGAACCACTAGCCAGATTTTACATGAGAATTCTTTAATGGATGCTAGCCACACAATGGTCCATTCTTTATCAGTCTATGTCTTACTAGATAAGAATCACTCAGACATGCAAGAGACACCTGGAATGGTAGCTTTATTCAGATCAAGTTCTTCTAGGCCATCCATTCATTCCCCCATAGCCCAAGGCCGTGGTGAACACAGATGCTTCCCAGTTAAGGTGGGGTGGATTATCTGGGAAAGACAGTCCAAGGCACTTAGTCCTCTGAGGAGGCCAAATTGCATATAAATGTCCAAGAAATGAGAGGAGTGCTGTTAGCTTTGCAAGCATTCCAAAATGCTCTCCCCTTAGAGACCATTGTGATACAAACCGACAGCATGACGGTGGTTTGGTACATCAACAAATAAGAAAGAACCAAATGCTACCCATTGTGTCAAGAAACTCTCAGGGTCTGGCAGTGGATGATCTCTTCCAACTGTTTTCTCTTAGCAATGCACATTCTGGGGAAATCCAGTGTGATAGCAGACAAATTGAGCAAGTGCATTCTTCTATCCCACAAATGGTCCCACAGCAAGAAAATTGCAGACAAGATCTTCCATCAGTGGGGCCAGCCTTGCTGCAATATATTCGCTTCTCTCATGAACAACAAGTGCAGCAGCTACTTTGCCCTAATCCCCCCACAGGAGGAATCTCAGAGGGATGCTGTACTTCACAACTGGCCCCTAGTCTCCTGTATGCATATCATCCCATTCCTTTAATTCCCAAATTCCTTTAGAAAGCTTCCAGGTTGAAGAGCAAAGTTTTCCTCATTGCTCCATATTGGTCTTGACAGATTTGACTTCCATTTCTTTGGGCTCACCTGATTCAACAACATTGGTTTCCAGATCCAACTTTGGAACTTCCATCTCACCCAGCAAATATGATACACCCAGATTTGACAAACCTCAGGCTGACTGCCTGGCTTCTCCAATTCCATTGATAGACAGACAAACAATGCTTTCTTCTGCTGTCCATCAGATTTTGATAGCTTCCCAGAAACCTTCCACCAAGAAACTATACTCCAGAAAATGGAAAAAGATTTGTTTTTTGGTCTCAAAAACATAACATTGAACCTTGTACAGCTCCCATACATAATATATTGGATTTTTAGCACATATCTTTGATGATGGAGCTAGTTGTTCCACAGTTAGAGGCAAGTTAGCAGCAATATCAAATTTCATGTTGGGATAAATGGCTCATTTGTAGCATCTCGTAAGTCAAGCAAAACATTTTTAAGAGGCATACTATTCTTGAGGCCTCCCTTTAAAAATCCTACTCCTCCTTGGGACCTAGATTTAGTGCTGCAGCACCTTATTCAACCCCCCATTTGTGCCTGCAGCTACCTATGACCTTAAATTTATTTTGTGAAAGACAATTTTCTTAGTAGCCATTACTTTGTCCAGCAGAATTTCTGAGATCCAAGCATTATCCTCAGAACCCTCATACTTGATTTTTCCTAGGGATAGAGTAACTTTACACACCAATCCATAATTTTTTCCAAAGTTGGTGTCAGAATCCAATATTAATCAATCTATTAATTTGCAACAAACCAGACTAAAGTAGGACACAGAGCAAGGCTAAAACATCAGAAACGTTTATTTAAAACAATAAAATTATGACACATAAATAAGAACGGATAAGTGCTTTCACACCTTACATGGCACTTGCTCAGATCCTTAAAACTACTACAAAACAATTTAATTCATACAAAACTAAGCAACCAATAGAATCTCATAGTAAAACATAACACGACAAACAATACTTTATCCGAATGGATAAAAAAATAGAAGCCTATCTGTCTCAGAGGAGGCGTTACTCTAACTGAATATATCAGTCTAAACAAGCAGTGACATACACATAAGGAAGCTTAACTGTCTATCCAAAGGGAGGGCATGATCCAAGTGGTTAACATAAAACTCAATTGCTAATAAGTCATCAAACAGCAAGTCATACACCTACAGAATGAATACAAAGTAATAGCCTATCAAACTCAAAGAAGGCATGACTTCAAATGAATATATAAAAAAAGGGGAGACGAACAGCAGTAAGCAAATACATAAAACATAAGTTATACTACCTATCTAAAGAGAGGGCATGATTTAAGGTGTAGTTTAAGATGTGCAGTTTCATTTAAACCGTAACCTTTATTGGCTTGTAATAATGTAATCCACCTCAGTTCAGTCTGTTCAGTCCTATTCACTATATCACCCATCCTCAAGTCACTGCAGCAGATTTGCAACACTAAGAAGACAAAAGAGTGAGACAACCCATAATTCATGGTATGTTTCACTAGACCATTCCAGTTGTTAGACATTCTAATCTCATGTATATGTTCGCGAACCTGCTCTTTCAATGAGTAGTTCCTCTTCCCCACATAAAAACAATGACATGCTGTACATCTAGCTACATACACTAAATTAGTAGTAGAGCAATCAGCATAAAAAGAAAACCTATATGTCCTTCCTGTAGATGGATGCCTAAAGAAATTCACGTTAATGTCAATATACCTACAATAATTACAAGCCCTATAAGAATAGGTCCCCTTCCAATCAGAGTGACACAACACTCTGTCCATGTGTCTTATAGCACAACAGATGTTTCAAGGATTTTCTATTCTTAAAAGAAAACTTTAGTTCCACCCCGATATCCCTTAAACTCTCATCTACCATCAGTATATTCCAGTCCATTTTAAAAACATCACAAATAGCTTTAGTATCAGAAGAATAAAATAAGGGAATCTCAACCATAGAATGATCAATTGCAACTACATTATTCTCTATGGGATTTTGCACAGTGGAAAAAATAGGGTTTAGCTCGACCTCTTCTGTCTATACTCTCAAGTGCTAAAGACTGATCACCCTCAGTCTCTGAATAACTTCTAGATCTAAGATCAGCTTTAAATCTAGATAGCTGTTGCACAAATTCTACCTCCTCTCAGACTAATCTGGAAATCCTCATCCCTTGGCCCTTCATTCTATTCCTACAAATGTATCTGGGATGCATACTATCCTTATGTAAAATATGATTCCTTCTGCAAGGTTTCCTATATAAATTCAATGAAAATCGACCATCAGGGGTTCTATAAACCTGAACATCAAGAAAATCTATTTCAAAATCCAAATAACCCATGGTAAAAAACAAAACTGAGGAGCAGGTTTGAGAAATTATGTAAATGTTAAAAGATCAGAATCTGAGTCAGTCCATAACAAGAAGACATACTCAACAAAATGTTTATAATATAGTCAGAAAACTCATTCCGCACAAGTATTTGAGTATTCTCCCAATGTGCTACAGCAGCATTGGCATAGCTGTTGGCACAGGAGGTACCCATGACCACTCCCAATTTCTGTAAATAATACTTCTCAAAGAGGAACACATTATTGTTCAACACTAACTCTATAAATAAACATGTAAGGTTAATTGTCCCCACATCATAATCTGTATCGTTCAGGAGAAACTCACTAGTAAATTCTAAACCTATGTCATTAGGTATGACCATTAACAAAGATGTAACATCTAATGTAACCAACAGAACATCATTAGCTACAGAAAGTTTGCTGAAACACTCAATAAGAGATGACAAGAACTGTTAAGTCTCCTTCAAAACTGTACAGAACTTATCCAAGGCTGGTCTAACAATTTTTTCAACATAAATTGATAGCGTTTCTGTTAGCCATCCTCTTCCAACACTATGGGTCTCATTGGTGGGTGTCTCAGGTGTTTATGTATCTTAGGGAGACCATGTAATACTGGGATTACAAGGCAATCCACTATTGCCTTAAATAATCATAAAGCTCTCTAGTAATGCACCGGCTCAACACAATCATGCAACTCACTATGTACCCTTGAAATAATTACCTTCAGTTCTTTTCTACTTACCACAGCATAGGTGGAGGTATTGGATAATAAAGCATGCATACTAGCAGAATAAAACCCAGTGCCCATGAGGACAATGGCTCCGCACTTATCTGCTGTACGTATAATTATATCATTCATGTCCTGCAAATGGCCCGGTGCTAAATACTTCATTTTACTCAAACTGGAAAACTTCCTAGCCTTCCTATCTGAATTCCTGAATTTTACCACTAAGTCTGATTCACACACCTTCATAAAGGCCTCCAATAAAGGGTGCAGAGGAGGGACATACATACTAGGTCTTCTAAAAACATTCCTTGTCATATCAGAAGCATACATAAGCTTCAACATGACATTTCTAGTAAAACATTTCAAATCTAGCACAACAGCACAAAAATCAGAAGTCTTTGAAGGTATAAAGGACAATCCTTTCTCTAAAAGAGATAATTATTCAGATGTCAACTCTACTGAAGACATATTCCACACTAGGGAGCCTTTACTGGATTTACTGGACCCCCCCCCATATATTTGATGGTGGGAGTCATAGACTGTTCATGTATCAGTTTCCATCACTTACTTCCTCTGTTCTGAGATCTCTGTTTCACTGATGTGCCTCTGATTGGTAGAGGTAAAGAGGGAAAAGCCGAGGAAGAATCTTTAGAAACTGCAACAGGAATGGTGTTCCTACAATCATCATTACCCAAAGATAAAGAGTCATTGGTGCCCATTGCTGTAGGTGGTACCACATTGTTGTTATTATTATTATTTTCATGGCCTAAAGCACAGACCAGTTTCTTGAATACAGAGAATGTTAATTCAGCAGGAAATAGGATTGAGACTGTGCCTACTCTAGAGAATATGTTGAATATTATGACATGCTGTAAAGGTCTTGCTGCCAATACTCAGACTAATTCTACCAGTAAGAATAATACCAACAATGTGGTACCACCCTAGCCATGCACACACATAAACATACACACACACACACACACACACACACACACACACACACACACACACACACACACACACACACACACACACACACACACACACATTGTGAAACGAACAACAAAGCCAGAGTTTCCAAATGGCTATACAAGATTACTGATGATACCTAGCAATAAATAACGTTCTCTGTTGCAGCACAAATTATTATAGCAAATTTCTCAGAATACTATATCATGACCCTCAGATGTAAAATGCATTTAGCTGGTTGCTCTGGCTGTAAGACACACCCACATGGGGGTGGGGGGTCATATGTTCAGTGGCAAAAAATACTGTTCATGAGAAATACATTGAAATTTTACTTCTGATAAAATGTGGTGCAGCGGTTAGCAAGAGGTTCTCCCATTTGATTCTTGGCTGGAGCGCCTTCTGTGTGGAGTCTGCATGTCCTCCCTGCAGTTGAGTGACATTAAAGACATGCAGGTAGGTGCGAGCATGAATGGGCATGCCTTCTTTGAAGGTTGGGCATCGGGCTGGCAACTCGGCACCATAAAAATCCACTGCCAATCATAAGCGGACCAGAGTTACGCTGTGGCAACCCCTAACCAGGAAAAGCTGAAAGACATTACTTACTATAAAATGACAAATCAGCAAAGTGTTATTTAGGCCATTGTACTCACCACAGCACCCCTAATAAAAATGTGTAATTTAAAATGTAGGTCTTTGCAGCAAAGGCATGTGAACTAAAACCACTGGGACTGTTCATTGAAAGGCTATAGATTTGTCCCTCTGAAATTGAATTGCATATCATTCAGCTACTTCTGACATAATTTGCCCTTCCCTGAATATCTTCAAGCACAATCTGAACCAATGGATGGGAAATTGCAAATTCATTCCTAAGGTAGTGCCCATGGCCCTTATGGACAGGGGCAGTCTGTAAAAATAGTCAAAACCCTGCTTGCTGACCCTTATTATCTTTAACCTAGGGATAGAAAATTGGGTAAAATCTGGGTAAAACTGGCTAGGCTTGTAAGGGCACTTGAGCCTAGTAATCTCCAGTGAACCAGTAATGAGAACTTAGTACATATATATTCTGGACATCAGAGGTTGAAAAGCCTGCAAGTGGAAACCAGGAGTAGTGCCAGACTGTGGCAACAAAAGCACTCTGTAATGTTGGATTTACTAGCTGTATATAAGATGCCATATGTCAGTTCCCTGAAGGCAGTCTATAATTAAAAAAAAAAAATCAGGAACTTCTAGTAAGATATTTAGGTACAAAATACATACATTGTGAACAAGTGGAATGTGCTTTTTTTCAGACAATATACTTCCTGTGACTATGAAGAAATCATATAGACATATTTGTTGTTGGTCAAATATTGCATATGCTAAACAAGCCATATAAACAATCATTCAGAAGTGATCTCATAACTGACTTTTACTTTTATACTTCACCTGCCACTAAAAACGATACCCATAAGGTAGATTTGGCATAATGGTGATGGTCTCTGCCTCAGAGACACAAGATACAGGGCTCTGACCTTAGGTTATTGGCTAAGCTTAAATGTCTGTTCAGAGCAATTAGCCTAGTATTAATGTATGCAACCTATGTAAACAGTTCTAATGTCTCATTGAAAAGATAATGAAAAATATCATCCAACCCATATGTTGACTACCATAGAAATTAAATTGAAAAGATATCAAATGCAAAGTGTATTTGTGCTGTAGATAGTGCATATTATTTCCATTGCCCATGGATCTATCTGGTTGTCTGCTAGAAAAAAGTGAAAGAACACCCAGTCACAGTAATAGGCTTCAACTTAGAGCTTTTAGACACCAAAATCAATCCATACTTTCCACCAAGCTGCAACAATGGTCACTTTAATGTGATCAGCACCTCAGCCTGCCATTCCTTTCTTCCACTGATTGCATCCCATAATTTTCAATTTTCATCCTCAAAATATGGGACACAACATGACCTTTAATGATATGGAACAAAAAGGCAAAATATGGAACATTTACTAACTTCACCAAGGAAATCACAACACTGTAAATAAAATAACTGATCTGATGTTGTCGTTTCCATATATTCCTCAATGGATAGGTCTTGGATTTGATCTCAGATCCAGCTACGGCCACTTCCAAGCTTTTGATCTGGTGCTCAGGCTCCTCCCCTACCCATAATCCCTGTGGAAAGAGTAAGCAACCCCAGATATTATTTGCTACTTGAAGAGCTACAATGGATTTTGGTGCTTAGGAGAGTTTTTTTGGCGGGGGGGCTAAAACAGTTGATGTTTATTATAGATAAGTAAACTTTACCACTTTTCAGCTCATATGTGTGTGTGTGTATATATATATATATATATATATATATATATATATATACACATATGTATATATATATATATATATATATATATATATATATAGATATATATATATATATATATATATATATATATATATATATATATATATATATATATATATATATATATATATATTGCCTCCACCCTTGCTTTTCTACTAATAAATCTATTTATCTTCTTTCTAGTTTCATCTTCCATTATAATATAAAAAATATATCTATATAATATATATATTATTAATACTTGATAAGTTGCTTCCTTCTTACTTTATTTATTTATTTATTTTTTGTGGGATCAGAATGTCAGATAAGCCATCTGGCTTTAAGAAGTGTGTTGCTTGTACTCACAATCTTCCAGATTCATCTTCCCTTTCTTTTTCTTTCTCCTTCAGAAAGGCAGACAAAAATGAAAAGTGAAAGGAGACAGAAAAAGGTCAAAAACTTAAAAGATCTCTAGATGCAGAGCCCTCATCAGCACTGGCTCCTACATCAAAGATCTGTAAACTTTCAGATCCATATTTTTGGATCTAATAATTATTGGATCTGTTATGCCTCCTAGCTTTTCACTGGAACCTTGTACTCTTAGGCCCCTGTCTCCTATTTTACAGGACTCCTAAAGATAGACCCTCATTGGAGCAAGGGTCCTTCAGTACACTCTGTAGATCAATGTGTGTGTATGTACCTTTAAGAAACTATCCAAGGGCTTGCACAAGTGTATAAATACTGAGAATATGCGAGCCTGACTGCCATTTTGTAGGTAGCTGTTGAGATGTAAGCATGTATGTATGTAAGGTCTGTCTGTTAACCAGTTTGTTTCTATTTTATGATGCTGCTATCCATCCTGATGTGTTTCTATATATTAAAGCATCTATATGTATTACCACACCTGCTTGTCATCTATGTTAGAGAGGGACAAGCGACATGGCATCAGAAGTGACATCTCTAAAGGGCATGAAGTTAGAGGCGGCATGCCTAAAATGACTTAAGGCACTTGATTGGAACTGGTGGAATATATACGACAAAACAGGTCAGAATTGAATTTCAGATATTAAAACTTGCTCAGCACTATTTCTTATCTGCAAAACATGAAATGAGGCATAAAGAACATTCTAAAAGATATTTACAAATCTCACACTGCCAGACCAGCTATCTGGAATTTTGTAAATAATTCTATGTCATTTGTGAATATTGCTATGATTTATACAGAACTGTATGTTATGTACTGAGCTAAATGTAACCACAGCATGCCCTGCTGGCTTTGAATAGAAATGTATATCAACTACTGTAATTGTGTAACTGTATATGTTTTAACAGTAGAAACTGGGGCATAAAAGGTTAACTTGCAAAACTTCAAGAAAATAAGTTGAAACTAAATTATTTTATGATTATGCTATAAACGTTATCTCTCAGCTTCAGTGTAGCAGACGTCTAGAGCTAGAAGTTTTTTTGTATTGTCTTGGAAGAGAAGTAATTACTAGGTTTTAGTTCCAGAAGTGTTTCATTGCTTTATAACTTTCATGCTCTGAGCAAACATCTGAGAGATATGTATTTTTCACACACAGATGTTAAATTCTGTTAGTTTCTGACAATAGGGTGTTTAGCCTGAGAACTGAAGTCAGGTGACAAAAAGTGATGTCATCCAAGCTAACACAGCAGTGATATGTGATATTCATTTAAGAACTCTCTCCGAGAGAGACTGGGCATTTTGTATTTTGTCTTGGACCTAACAAGAACATCCACTCATCATCACATCTGCACTTGCCTTGTAGGTAAGTGTTTTAGGGCATAGTACCTCTTTTAGATATGGTTAGGAATATAGTAAAGATTAGTTTAGATGTTTTCTGTATTTATTTGAGACTGTTCTGCAATGTTGTTTTAAATATTCCCTATGATTTTGAACTCTGAAGTTACTGTGTTGATTTATTGAGTATTGTCTTGTTCTTTTATTATTTATTATTAAATATATTTAAACCTATCTTTGTGGCTGATATTTGTAAGACATATTTAAGCTCTTAGAGTACTTGCATATGTATTTGGTGACACTGTACAGGCAACTCCTTAAGAGCATTTGCTCTTGGTCAGACTACCATTTGGATTAATAGTAACATTACACAGTAGGATTGGACACCCATTTGTTAAGGGCCTTAAGTAGCTGCACGTAGTGGCTAGTGGCAGCTGGAACTACCTTATAATCTGGGCAGAAGGGGGCATAGCTAATAAACCTGTGACAACCTTTCCCAGGTGTGTGTTTGTGTTTATGTATAAATTAAATCTCAAAGTGTGTTTGTGTGCCAGCTACTTGGGTAAGGACACGAAGCACTGGTTTGACAGAGAGGGTGCTGGAGGTTTTGGCTTGCCAACTCAGCTTAGATCGCAACCCTATAACTATGCCAGTGGGAAGTCTTATTGGGGATCTGGAGAAAGAGGGAGAAACCAGCCTCAGACTGACTGTGATCTGTGTGTGCTCTTAAGGAAAATTGCACTTTACTGTGTGTGTACTTGTCATCCTCCCAGTGTCTACGTCCTCCATGTTGCCAGTGGTGAGGATTGAGGCTCCTTGATTACTGGGCCAGTGCTGGGGTATTACATATTAATTGGTTGGCAGTGGTGGGATAGCCACTTCATATCACAATTGTTTTATTTATTTATTTTTATTTATTTTTTTGTTAGCTTAGTCAGGGAGTGCAGGCAAGCATATTGACAGAGGAGTATGGCAAGCTGACAAAGAGCCAGTTGGCTGGAATGTGCCAGGCTAAAGGACTGGTGCATGCCAACCTGACTAAGGCAGATATGATTATAGCTTTGGGCACAGCTGCATCGCAGACCAGCAATCAGGAGGACAATCAGGCTAGCCTTGGAGATGTACAGCTCAGAAAATGGACAGCTCAACCTTTCCACAAAGGACCTAAAATCCATCTGGAGTTCAAGAGACTTGAACAGGAGGCTAATCATTTGGAAATAGATGGAGCAGAGAGACTGCGATGTCTAGAGGCAGAAGAAAATGAGAAACTGCAATGTCTGGAGGCTGAGAAAAGTGAGAAACTGAGATGTCTGCAGGCTGAGGAAAATGAGAAACTGCTATGTTTGCAGGCTGAGGAGAATGAGAGGCAGAGGCAACATGAAAAGGAGATGCTGACTCTTTGCCAGAGTCATGGAGGTAATGGGGAAGGGAGTAACTGAACCCCAGAAGGAACAAAGGTCAGTAAATTTCTTCCACAATTTATAGAGGGGGATAATTTTGATAGTTTCATTCATATGTTTGAAAGGGTATATAAACAGTATAATGATGACCAAGGGCTCTGAGTATGGTTCCTGACCCCCTTATTCCATGGTAAAACTGTAACTGCTGTTTCTAAATTGTCTGATACTGATTGCTTAAATTATAATACAGTCAAAATGTGTTTGTTAGAATGCTTTAAGTTAAAACCTGAAGCTTGCAGAAAAAAGTTTTGTGAGCATAGACGCAAGGCAGATGAAAGTGTGTGTGTGAATATATTGTAGAACTAACCACTTATTTTCTTAGGTGGGTGAGTGGATGTCAGGTCACCATTTTTGAAGACCTGGCAGACCTTCTGGTGAGGAACAAGCCCTTAGCACTTTGCCTGAGGACATAAGAATCTGGTTAGCTGATAGACAATGCAATACTGCAGATGAGACCTATAGCTAACAAGCAGGGCATTAGTGCACGGGAAGGGGACACCCAGTGCTGCTCATGGGTCTAAGGGAACCCATGGTGGGCAGCCCAGACTGCCCCAACAGAGTCTGCCAGTAGAAGGTGAAGCCACTTGTCCAGGTAAATGTCCAGGACCAAGGGTTAAATGTTTTAAATGCAACCAGTGGGGCCATGACATATAGATGTCCATGGAGGCAAACTGGGGAACAAAAGGTGGGAGAGCCAGTAAGTGGGAATGACAGATTGCCATCTGTATTGAAAGTTTGTACATACTGTGTGTAAAGGCTGTTACATATTTTTTATGTCAGAAATGTTTAAACTCCGTTATAAACTTAATACGTTTGTATAAAGGACTTTTAAATGTTTAATACATTTTTAACAGTCTTCAACTTGATTTTAATTAATTTGTTATTCTTTGGAGTCATCTGACTGTCCTTTTCCCTATTTTAGTAGGGAGTAATTCTTTGTTACTCATTCTGAAGTCCCATTTCCTTAGGAACAAAAATGCTTAAAGAATGATGTGTATTGTGATTTTAATTTTTATTTTTTCATTAAAATATTTTTTTTTCTGCTGCACTGGTGATTTCCTGACCTTGCATTTAACATTATGGACTTAAGCTGATTAAATAAATTTGTAAAACAAACAAAATTCCAGATGGTCATGGTTCAGTTCATTCTTTCCTTGCTGAGGAAGGACAACTGGATGTGCTCGACAGATCTTCAAGATGCTTAATACCACATAAAGATGGACATGTACTTAAGGCAGTATCTTTTCTTCCAGCTGAGAGCTAGTCATTTCCAATTCAGAGCACTGCCTTTACACTCACCACAGCCCATCCTGGGTGTTTACCAAGTGCATGGCAGTGTTGGCAGCTCATCTATGACTGCAGGGTATCTGAATATTCCCTTACCTGGAAGACCAGTTCATCACTGTGCCTACCAGGAATCTACTAATTCAAGCTAAGGACTTCTTGCTCCAACTTTGCAAGGATTTGGGAATCACAGTGAATTTTAAAAAGTCCATGTTACAACCAGTTCAATCTCTAGAGTTCATCAGAGCAACTTTGGACACAGGATCTCAGACAGCAAAGTTTCACTCTTCAAGAATCGCACCTCTTCACCAACAAGCCCTTAAACGTCTATCCTACCAGAAGCCCACCTGTGAGACAAGTACATCATCTTTTAGGTTTCATGGCTGCTTCAACCACTCTAATATCACTCGACAGATACTATATGAGTGTTCTTCAGTGGACCCTGGCAGTCTAATGGTCAATCAGAAAACAACCTTTATTCTTTCTAGTGAGTCTAACAAATACTTGCAGAATACAAATCCACTGGTAGCTAAAGTCTCCACATGTTCCACTGGGGTGTCCATTCTTTCTACCTTTTCCTCAAGCCACAGTGGCCACAGATGTTTCCCAGCTGGAGTGGGGGGCATTACCTGGAAAAGACATTCCAAGGCATGTGGTCTCAGAGAGAGACCAGCCTTCAAATCAATATATTGGAGATGAGGGAAATCCTCCTTGCATTGCAGGCCTTTCTGGACCCTCCCCACTTAGGTGTTATTTCCATCCAGACAGAAAACATGGCAGTCATTTGATACATCTGGGAGGAACCAGATGTTATCCTTTGTGTTGAGAGTCACGAGTGTGTGGCAAAGGTAATATATTCTTGATCATTTCTAACTGCAATGCATATCCTGGGGAAATCCAATATTCTGGTGGATAAGTAGATTCATCCTGCTTTCTCATGAGTGGTCCCTCAACTTATTAGTAATGGAGTGGATTTTCAGCCATTTGAGCCAACCTTGTTGTGATCTCTTTGACTCTCCCCACAACACCAAATGCAACAAGTTCTTTTCTCTAATTCCCCATAAGATAGAGAGTCCCCATGGGATGCTCTAATGCATCCTTGCCCCATGGGTCTCCTTTACACCTTTCCCTTGATGCCATTGATTCCAAAGTATTTATGGAAAGCATCAGCGATGAAGGTCATGGTAATCATCATAGCCCTTTGTTGGCCTCAATGAGTGTGTTTTCCCTTTCTCTGGCCTCATCTAATTCACTTGCCTTGGGTGCTGGGCTTGAATGGAGATTTGCTTTCTCACCCATCAGGACTTCCTCACCTGAACATTCAGTCCTTCAGGTTGGCTCCATGGTTTCTCCAATTCCAGTAATGATTTGACAATCCAGGTTGTCACCCCCAGTCTATATATTGTCTTCCTCTCAGAAACCTTCCACTAGGAAGTTTTATAAAAGTAAATGGAAAAGGTTTGGTTTTCTATTTGGGTAGTGGAGAAAAATACTGATCTTTTTTCAGCCCCTTTTCCATCTATCTTGGACTTCCTTGTACATCTTTTTCAAAGTGGCACAAGCTATTCCACTATTAAAGTACAATTAGCTGCAATTTCCTCCTTCCACATGGGGAAAATTCACACCTCCATAGCTTCACTTAGATTGTTCAAGTTCTTCCTTAAAAGTACTTTCCTACTTTGGCCTCCTCTTAGAGTTACAGTTCATCCATGGGATATTACCATTGTTTTGCAGTCACTGACTGGCTCTCCCTTCACGCCTGCTGCAAAAGTTGATCTGAAATTTTTATCCTGAAAGACCTTCTTTCTAGTGGCTATCACGTCTGCCATGAAATAATTTCTAAACTACATGCCTTATCCTCAAAACCTCCATACCAAATTTTTCATAAGGGCAATGTTTCTGAGAACCAGTCCGTCTTTTTGCCCCCAGGCGGCTTTAGAATCATCCATTAATCAGTCCATAAATCTTCCAATTTTCCTCTCAAATTTCCCAAACAAGGATGAATATATTATGCATTTATTGGATGCTCATAGGTTCATAGGTAGGTACCAGGCTATTAGCCCTAGGGCCTATATAAGCCTAGCCAAAAATGTACCCTGGCTTTCACCACCCAAGAAAATTATTTTCCTGTGCCCCTGTCGAGCAGAGCCACAGAAGTGATCCCTGGGGTGAATTTCCTATTTCCCATCCAATCATCAAGATTTTTCTTGAAGAGTGCTAATGAGGAGCTCTGTTTGACATAGATAAGTAGTCTGTTCCAGAGTATGGGAAGTCTCTGGGACAGGAATCTGTCCCTCCAGTATGTTCAATCATGTTTTTACCTACATTGGACAAAACCTATTAGAAAATCTGATCAGCTATTTGTGTCCTTCTCTACTGCAAAATTAGGAAAATCTCTGTCCAAAGTCACTCTATCATCCTGGTTGGTTATTTATCAAGAAAAGGGAATTCCTCTCCCTTCATCTCCAAAAGCTCATTCTGCCATATCTGTGATTTCTTCTACAGCCTTTTTCTCATTTGTTCCAGTTGATGACATATGTTTTGCAGGTACCTGGTCCAAGGTTCATACCTTCATTTCACATTACAAATTGAATATGCAATCCAGATCTAGGGCCTCCTTTGGTTCAGCTGTGCTCTGGAATATCATTCCATGAGACCACCTAAGTATAAAAGTAGATGGAAACTCTGTCCCATCCACTGAGGAACAGACAAAAAAGACATCAAATGTGAAAGTTATGTACTCATCATAACAATAGATCCATGGTGTCTGTTTCCATCCTTTCCTCAACTACCCTCCAACCATCCCTCTCCTTATTTTGTTTTTGTGTAAGTTCATAGGTTCATAGGTGTGTACTATGCTAATGGCCTTGGAGCCTTTACAAGCCTAGCCCATAGGATTACCCTGGCATCATGCCACGCAACTTTAGTTCCCAGTGCGCCATTGAGCAGAGCCACTGGAGTGATCCCCGAGGTGAATTATCTATTTCCCATCCTCTCATCAAGATTTCTCTTGAAGAGGGCCAGTGGGGTGCTCTGTTTGACATGTATGGGAGGTCTGTTCCACAGCATGGGTAGTCTCTGGGTTATGAACCTGTCCCTCCAGCTTATTCTGTTGATTATGTTAATGAGGTTAAGGTCTCTGGAGCATGTGGTACATAGGGATTGGGATTTCTTTAGATGTAGCATTTCTAACAGAGCTGGGTCAGACATGGATTTGTAAGTCAAGCAGAGATTGCCTCTAAGTACGTGATATGAGACAGAGAATAGTTGGAGTTTTTTTGAGTCTGTCCATATAGGACAAGTGTTTAAGGGGTAGGATCCTTTTTGTGAGGTACTTTTGCTACTTCTCCAGTTGTTGCAGGTGTCTAGTGAGGTATATGCCAAATGGGGAATTGTACTCGATGATTGGCCTAATAAGGGAAGAGTAGAGGGAGACAATGACCTCTTTCTTCCTGGATGCAAAACCCTTAGTAATGAGATGTGCCACATAGAAGGACTTTCTGACTACAGTGGCAATATGGTGGTCAAAAGAGAGGTTGTTGTCAGCCTGTGTTCCCAGATCTCTTATAACTCCTTCTGTGTTCAGTGGACTACCATTGATGTGATAATTCATGGCAGCCAGGTTTTTTTCCAAAGGGGATGACAACACATTTTTCAGCATTGAGCTTAAGGCCATGGTTCTGACACCAGTCGTTGGTCTCAGTGAGGCCGTTCTGTAGGATGTCAACATCACTTGGGGAGTTAATGGTAGCTCCCAAATTGCAATCATCTGCGAACTTTGTCAGCCAGAGCACCTTCATGTTGGCCTGGACTTCAGAGAATTAGATACCAAACAGGAGAGGACTCAGGACTGAACCCTGTGGGACACCACTCATGACAGGTCAGTAGTCATACTTGGAGTCAGCTACTTTCACACTGTGGGTTCTATCTGTGAGCCAGTTTGCAACCCACCTAGTGATATACTGGTTGATGCCTAGCTTAGTGAGTTTTTCTGTGATTCCTCAGTGGCGAATGGTGTCAAAGGCCTTGGCTAGATCAAGGTAGGCTGCATGAACCACCTTGCCTTCATCCACAGCTCTGGTGATTGACTCAAAGAAGTTGACCAGGTTGAGCAGGCATGATCTACCCTTCAAAAAACAAACTGTGTGGGATCCAGAGTTTGGAGATTCCATATATCTTTGCTTATTAGGTCCATGATGATGCATTCCATAGCTTTGCATATCAGACTAATCAGGCTAATGGGGCGATAGTCCCCAGGGCCTGTAGTCACTCTTCCTTTGTGGAGAGGAATAACTGTAGCAGTGCGCCATTTGGTAGGGACAAAGCCTGAGGTGAGGCTGTAACTGAACAGGGCACACAGGTGTGGTGCCAGTTCACTCTGTAGTTCATGTAGAACACAGCTAGGAATATTGTCAGGTCCCATAGAAACTGTATTCTTGGCCTTGGACAGTGCTGTTTTTAACCTGTGCAGCAGTAATACTGGGTGCCTGGCAATCTACTGGTATTGTGATTTTTCCTTTAGTAGGGGAGAAGAGGGGTAAAGTTGGCACTGAATCTGTCGGCCAGTATATTGGCAATATCTGTTGGCTCAGTATAGGAGGTAAAATTGTGCAGTAGCTCAGAGCAAATCTGGGTATTGCTGTGGAGATTCTTTACATAACTATAGAAGGCCTTGTGGTTGTCTTTACTATCTGCTGCAATTCTGTTTTCATAGCTAGCTTTAGAGAATTTGATGAGGGATCTCAACTTTTTGTTGAGGCTGACAAGGGAGTTTTTCCAGTCTTGGGACTTCACCTTTTTCCACATCAGTTTCCTCCTTCTGTTGTAGAGTTTGTTTATGGCAGGGGACCACCAGATTGGCTTACTTTTTTTGGAAGAGAGCGTCTTGGTTCTTTTGGGTATGGCAAGATCCATGCATTTGTGTATGTGTTCATACAGTGCATTAGTGTATGATTCTGTGGTCATGCAACTATTCTCCATTTGCATGGGTTCCGTGAAGTTAGCCACCTCTATTTTTAGGAGCCCAAAGTTAGCTTTGGAGAAGTTTTTCATGGTGGTTACCATTGTGGGATGGGGTGGGAGGGATATGGATTTCCAGGGTGATTAGTTTGTGGTCAGATCTAACCAGGGAGGAGTTGACTATTGGTGTAGTGCAACTGTTACCCATGTTAGTAATAACCAGGTCAAGGATGTTGCTACCTCTAGTGGGGTTAAGAACAAGCTGGTCCAGGGCACTGGAATTAATGAATTCCAGGAAACGGGCAATTGTATTGGTATATGAGTAGTTTTCCCAGTTAATGGAGGGGTAGTTGAAGTCACCCAGTATGAGAGTGTTAAGTTGGACCCTAATATTCTCCGGGGTGCTTAGAAACATAGAGTGTGAGTCTTAGGACATGGTTGGGGACCTGTAGCAGGCGACGACCTGAATCACTGTCCTACCCAATGTTAGCTGCACCTGTAGTATCTTTGATGTATTATATTGGGCTACCAGTCTGGAGGTGTGCATATCCTTTATGAATATGGAAACACCACCACCTTTGGAGCTTCGGTCCAAGGTCTGGGGCCGAAAGGTGTGGAATGAGTTATAGCCTGGTAGTGCAGGAGTGCTTTCTGCTGCCTTGAACCAGGTCTCTGTTACAGCACAAATGTCAATGTTCTCCATTTTAAGGAGTGCTTTGAGTGAGTGCATTTTGAGATTTAGACTTCTAGCATTGAGCAGCATGACCCTCAGATTGCATTTGTTTGTAGCTGTTATGGTGGTAATTTGGTCTTTGGAACACTGCCTAAAAAAGGCACTGTAGGGGTGGCAAGAGCCTACACCAGTATCCAGAAGCCCAGGGGTGACAGATGAAGACCATCTCTGACAAAGCAGGATCCCCTTAGAATGACACCAGAAACTTAGCCAATTGTTGAAATCAATCATTTTCTGCTTGCACTGTGTTATCATTCTGGGTGATGGTAAGAGGCTGCTCAGGGCTAAGGTCATAACTGCCTGGGCTACACAATTTGAGCGCTCCTCCATGTCTCTTTTCATGTAGTCCAGGGAGGTACATCTCAGGTCATTCACAACCACATGTACAATAACAGACTCATATTTGTACCTGTTGTTAAGGGACTGAGTGCATGCATTATGTGACAGATCCTGGCACCTGACAGGCAGCTGACTGTTACCTTCTCCTTATTCAACCTAGTAAGTGGGATATCAGTGTGCCTCACTATCGAGTCACCTATGACTAGTATGTTAGGCATGCTGTTTTGCCTTAGGGGCTTTGGTTGAGTGGCACACTGTTTAGGAAAGTTATGTGTCTCATGATTAGTGTTGTGTTGTGGTGGTCGAGTGCATTTCTGCCTTGGAGGTCTCTGCTATTTGGGTATTTTTTTGTTAGTAAAGTGGAAAGAGAGAAATGAGGAACAAAGGATAATTCAAGGTTAAGAACCTAAGTGGGTTGGTCTTCTCAAATGTTCTCTCTGTATTAGGTAGAATGAGCTAATGACACTAGACTTGGAGGAGTGTCCCAAATCAAATTTACAGTAGGGGCGGGCAACAGTAAAGCCACCAAGTATGACAACCCCAGCTATGAAACCAGCTGAACAAGATCTAGACAGTGACCAGAAATATCAAGCAAATAATAACAGCACTACAGTTTTGTTAACTATCAGTAAAACAAAAAACAAAATGCAGACACCAAGACAAGCAATCTCAAGCAAATTAATAAATGCAGCAGTTTTGTTAACTAAAACAAAATGTAGACACCAAGACAAGCAATCTCAAGCAAATTAATAAATGCAGCAGTTTTGTTAACTAAAACAAAATGCAGACACCAAGACAAGCAATCTCAAGCAAATTAATAAATGCAGCTGTTTTGTTAACTAAAACAAAATGCAGACACCAAGACAAGCAATCTCAAGCAAATTAATAAATGCAGCAGTTTAGTTGACTATCACTGACAACAGATTAAGTGCCAAAAAATATACTTACAGTTTTTCTGTATCAAGATGTCTTTTGGATCAGTCACAGCTAGGCCACAAAGAGCAGATAAGATACTGATACTGTCTCACAGAATTGTAACTCCTTATACAGTAGCATAAAAGAAAACTTAGCCTTAAGGAATCAGATAACACAAAAAGCTATGGCTCACACCAGGGAAGGCTGGCTTCAAAAGAAGGTGGACAACCCCCACTATAAAACCAGATGAACAGGATCGAGACAGTGACCAGAAATAACAAACCAATAATAGCAGCACTACAGTTTTGTTAACTATCAGTAAAAACAGAAAACAAAATGCAGGCACCAAGACAAGCAATCTCAAACAAATTAATAAATGCAGCTGTTTTGTTAACTAATACAAAATGCAGACACCAAGACAAGCAATCTCAAGCAAATTAATAAATGCAGCAGTTTAGTTGACTATCACTGACAACAGATTAAGTGCCAAAAAATATACTTACAGGCTTTCTGTATCCAGATGTCTATTGAATCAGTCACAGCTAGGCCACAAAGAGCAACTAGATACTGATACCGTCTCACAGAATTGTAACTCCTTATACAGTAGTATAAAGAAAAACTTAAAGGGAGAATCCCAGTGTCTAAAATTCAGGCCATGCTGTTCTTTGCAGGGGGAAGGCACAACGGTTTTAGCCCTGCCCATTCTGGAATGTCAGCACCAGTCCCAGCCATCTTCCCCCTGAGAGGTTTATTCCAGGAATCATATAATCCACTGCTGAAACGCTCCATTGCTGAACTTTTGTTCCTCACCATCTTCCTACAAGTATCTGTCATAGCTAAATGTTTATGGATGTTTTTCCCATGAAGAATCTGTATCAGATGAAAAGAGTTCAGCAGTCTTAGCAGTACAAACTGCTGTGAAGCAATCATTTTTTAATAATTATTTATTCATTGCAGGGAACAGGATACGGGGTTGCCAATCAAGAGCAAGAAATAGTTTATGTGTTTCGTGCACAGAGACATTTACTTTTTTGACTGGACTGAAGAAAACAGCTGATGCTGCTTAAAGAGGCATTATCCTGTTCCTAAACTCAGTATCTTGCTTCAGACTGAAGCTGACCAATGTGTACAGATGCCCACATTCAAGCCAGCATGACGAAAAATTGTAACAGTTAAGAGAAATGCTAGTCACCCTAAGACATTCTTTTCCATTTACATGTTGTTGCATCGCGAGCTGCATCTCAGACACTTGCCTTTACACCAGAGTGTAAAAATGTACTGCAGAGCAATACACTTTAATTATGTTCCATTTACATGCCATAGGCTATTATGTTAAAAAAAGAATCTTTCTAATTTAGTACTTTCCATAAGAGCTATGCTTTACTAAATAGCTGCATTCAGCAATACAGTACATGTAACTGCTGCAGAAAAACATGAAATGCTACAGTTTATTTTTTCTGTCCTTTAGCTGCATGCTTGACTGTAGTGACTGCCAGTGCTGCAAGTTTAGAATGTAACTGTAATTTGCACCCCAGTCAATGTCATTCTGCTGATGTATTTTGATTTCAGCACATATAATCTGTTGAATTAAATATTCCAACCACTGGGGCATGGTGATTTGACTTTTAGGTGATAACGGAAGGGCAGCAGCAAAAGTGTAAGAGTTACTGATCTTATAGAACCAGCAAACAGATCAGATTAGTTACTGTAAGGCAATCAGGAAGTGCATTTTTTAAATAAGTAAATGTGAGTGATGGAAGAGCAGCAGGCAGTAGAAGAAAAGCATAAGAGTTACAGATCTTACACAGATTAGATTAGTTACTATACGGCAGTCAACAAGTGCATTTTGTTAGATAAGTAATGTGGGTGATGTAAGGGCAACAGCAAAATCGAAAACATAAGCGTTATCTATCTTATGGAACTGGCAAATAGATCACATTAGTTACTGTAAGGCATTCACAAAGTCCATTTTATTAGAGAGCAACTACTTGTAGACATTTGGCTGGGTGACTTCATTCATTTCAGCTGTGTTAACTTGACCGACTCATTCATTTTGGTCTTTATGAATATTTGTCAGTTTCTGTTCCGTTCCGATGTAGCAGTATCCTTCTTCCAGTTTTTGAATACTTTTTTGCTGCATGCCTCTCAACTGTCCAGATTTTCATATAATGTCCATTTGGCTCCTGTTTTTGGCATGTTCCTCACAACATTTGTGTTTTTCTGGAAATTCTCTATGTATTGCAGTAACTAATTTATGGAATACTGTTGAGTTTTAGATGCATGCTAACACAAGATCTGTTATTTTATCAACTTTCTAGGTTTATAAGAGCAATCAATAAAGTCCATCATATACTTTTGGATCATTGTCCAACAGCTTTGTCCAGATTTTATGTTCTAAGTGTTTGAGAGAAGTCTAGTGTTGCCATGCCATGGATTATTCTTTTACTAGTTTTACACTAAGATAGCTGATAAATAGTACTGTTGATCAAGAGGATGACAAACAGATACATTTATCAGGACTTTTTTGTTGGTTTGTTTGCTATTGTGTAGTACTTAATTATGGATGTTTTTATTTATTGACATTTGCTTATCAGGAATGTCCAACTGGGTTGGAGCACATTTTCAGCTGAGGACTGGGGAGAAAAGGTCCAAAGTGTTACAAAGCATTATAAGAATAACACTTTTACAGTTGTTGTTGTGTCTTTCTGCTTTTCCCGGTTAGGGGTCGCCACAGCGGAACTCCAGTCCGCTAATGAAATACTTTTACAGTCTTTAACAATAATACAAAAATAAACACAGTTTACATAATTATACCAAATTAGACATAATATGAAAACATTGGTTAAGAATGGATACAAGCTTTATGAAAATCATTTAATACATTGAGAAATTTTACCAGTTTATAGAGAAATTCAAGGTAAGTTAGTATAATTCAAATAAGAATTGCCAAATGAAGTGAGAGAAAAGCAGGCTTATGGTATATATGGAGAGAAAGCCTGGGGAGAGAAATTGATAAATATAAGGAAGTGAGTGAATAAGGGAGAGTAAGGAGATGCAAGGATGTAGTTTACCCTGGTGTTGAGTGAGAACAGAGCCAGCTTTTGGCTAGGTGGTATATCATAAAGGTTTTGAAGGATGGGAGTGAGGGTATTGACCTACAAATCACAACTACAAAAGGACACTTTAAATACTGTCAAGTATTTAAAGTGTGCTTTTGTAGTTGTGATTTGCATTTCTGATGAAGTCGCCTTTGATGAATAGCAAATTAAATAATTTTATGCTAAAAGACCTGGTTTTCTCCAGATTTTTGGTGTTTTTTATCTACATTTTTCTTTGGTATACATCGCTGCTCTTCCTGCTGCTTTTGGTTTTCTTAGAGGGTATTGACCTTGTGAAGATTGAGGGAAGATGGGCGAAGGCTGCCAGCCTAGTCAAATAGAATTTGATACATAATTCTATCATTTGTATATATAAATGTAAAATACAGGCGTGTGTTCTTAAATGAAAGAAAACACTGTAAAATGTGAACTTCAAGATTGTAGCAACATTGCCATCTGCTGTAATGAAAACTAAGCCAAGCATTTCAAATGTTCTTTGAAGTAAAATTATCTAAATAGTGGTGCCGAAGCGGCTGGCTGAACACATTCTTTCTATTGTCTTAACTTAAGGAATAATTGCTAGAGTGTACATGTGAAATGTCTTTTATTGTTGTAGTTTCCTGAGCAGGTGTTAGATTGCTAAATAATGCAGTTTGTTGGCCTGGGAACTCCAGAGTAAGTGTCAAAATGATGTAATGTGTATACTGGGAAAACCTAAGTGTCAAAATGGTGTAATTTGGGTGGACCTAGCAAAGATGTTGGTTACTGAGTTTAAAAACTATTGTTCAGAGATAGACTGTGAGCATTTTGATCTTGATACCCCACTTATCAGCACTCTGCCTGTTGTCTTACGTAAGTAGTGTCTTAGAAATATGTTTTCTTGTGGTAATAGCTAGGAACTTAGAAGAAAGTTAGACAAATGTTTTTCTGTTATACCAGAACTTTCCTACTGTATTGTTTTAAGTTTCTGTGTGATCTCTGAACTCTTAGATATCACTGTGGTGTAGTAGTATTGTCTTGTGTTTTAATTATTTATTATTAAATATTTTTAAACACTTTTACCTGTGGCTGGTTTGTGTAGAGAAAAGTAAGCTCTAGAGTACATTGCATATTTATAGAGTTTATTGTAATAAGCCACTCTGAAGTGATTGTAATAAGCCACTCTAATAAACCTTAGACTGAATAGTCACATTATCAATTGGATAATAATATTGCACAGTAATAATTGGACACCCTTTTAAGGGCCTTTTGGTAGCTGATAAGTATTAGCTGGTGGTAGCAGAAATTACTACCGTATAGTCTGGGTAAAGGGGCACAGCTGGAGAATCTATGTCAACCTTTCCCAGGAGTGCCTGTGAAGTTGTGTAAATACGTATCTCAAAGTGTGTGTGGTGTGTCAGCTACCTGGGCAGGGACACGGAGCACTGGTGAGACAGAGAGGGTACTGGAGGTTAGCTTGCCAGCTAGACTGAGATCTGGACCCTGTAACTGTGCCAGTGGGGAGTCTTATTGGGGACCTGGAGAGCAAGGGAGCAATCAGCCCCAGACTGACTGTGACCTCTGTGTGCACTTAAGGGAAATTGTACTTTACTATGTGTATTTGTTATCCTTTCCTCTTATGTTAGTGGTGAGGATCGAGGCTCCTTGATTGCTGGGCCAAGGCATGGTTGTCATAGACCTGATGGATACAGATAAGGAGTTTCAGGCTTTAGCAATGTAGTGTAATGTAGTGTAAATACAGACATTGCCCAGCAGATTTGATAGGTTTGTGGACAGACAGGAGTTTTTGGTCATCGGTTCATAATGACCAGCTAGGAACATAGTTATGTAGAATGTTAGTTATTGCAGGCCAAGCAAATATATTCTGGATAATTTTATAAATGGTATGAAGCTGTGTATATGCTAGTTGATGGGTAAGTTCTGATCAATTTAGGCTTTTAAGTGCTATTCATTGCTGGTTTCTGAAACGGGTATTTGCTGCAAATCTAGCTATTTTGTTATAGCATTTCTCAAGTTTTGAGTTTTGTGATGACTGAAGGTTAGTAACAATGGGAGCACCATAAAAAACTTAAGAGAGGAGATAAGTAGTGGCAAATGTAGCTTTATTTGCATTGCTGAGAAAGATTTTCGCTCTATAAAGCATTCCTACTTTTTGATGAGTTTTTCTTATGCAACTTTGTATATGCAGGTCAAATTTAAAATCATCATCCACTATCATTAATAATTTACTATGAGAAGTGACTTCAGTGGTTGTATTATCAAGAGAGAGGACTTTACATTTTGTTTTTTTTTTTTCATGGTAGAGGGATTTGGGTAAAAAAAATAGTATTTTTTTTTTTTTAAGGAAGAGCATGAGTTGTGAGTTACACAGTCATACTTCTGTTTCTGCTAAAGCTTCCTGAGTAATTTCTTTGAGGTGTGCCACATTGTCAGAAGTACAAATGAGTATGGAGTCATCTGCATACTGCATTAGGAATGCTTGTTGTGTGGATGTGTGAAGAGTGTTGTTGGCAATGTTAAAGAACAGGGGACCAAGGATAGAGCCTTTGGTACGCAGGTGGCGACTGTGAGATATGGAGAGAGAGAGGAGTGCCATTTTAATGACTGATACCTATTGGATAGGTAAGCTTTTGAACTGTAGAAAGGTGGGCTAACAGAGAGCTAATGAGGACATTTTAAGTAAAGTTTACCATGACAAATTGTGTGGAAAGCTTTAGACACGTCTATAAATAAGGACAAGACTGTTTTGCCATTATTTCTAGTTTTATTGACAGTAATTTGTAATTTGTTTTTTACTGAATTAAAGTGACTTATTATTCAACTTGACCTCATGATCTTCAGCCTCTTCCTTTTTGCTGGGGATTCCAGAAGCATTTTTGTTTTGTTCATTTTCTCTTTTGGTTTGAAATACAGTGTTAGTACTATGGGAAGGACGGAAGCCATGTGCAGTGATTGAGTTCTTCCTGCAGGAGATAGTTTAGCATTTGTTTTTGAAAATATTTTTCAAGTATTGTAGAGAGGAAGGATAATTTTGCTGTAGGTCTAAAGCTGGTAATAGCATGCCTTTACAAAGGGTGGTAAGAGTGGAGTAGATCAATAGAGTGGTAGAGGTGAGTATTCACTCCCCTTGTGCAGATAATATTATTTGCTTCCATTGTCTATTTGGTGTAGTCTCTTCTTGCACTCAGTCACTATATTCCTTCATAGAGCAGATCCTATAGATATTGCAGGAGCTCTATCACAAAGCCCTACACCTACAGGCTTACTGAGACTTTTGTCATTGTTTCATAGCTTGCTGTCACTACATGTGACCCAAATATTGCAGGAGCTCTGTCACAAAGTGCTACACATACAAGTTTACTGAGACTTTTGTCATTGCTTCATAGCCTCCGGTCACTACATCTGACCCCAATATTGCAGGAGCTCTGTCACAAAACCCTACACCTACAAGTTTACTAACACTTTTTTAAACACCTTTATTGAATTATCACTTGTGACATAGGCAGATTTACATTTATACAGAAGTAATCAAGCTGCATTAACAAATTAACATTAACAAACATTATACGTCACATATATTGCCATATGTCATACAACCTAGTCAACATGACATAAATTATTCAATTCCTGACACCTTTTTTTAAACTAGAAACATCTTTATTACACCATCACTTATGACAAACATACATTTATATAAATGAAAACAAACCACACTGACACAATCTTACTTACAAGCATTTTATATCACAAGCCATACTGACACACTCTCAACTGCAACCATAATACATCACTTGTAATCTACCCAATCATTTGCAGTCAAACATTACATAGCTCATTTAAGTCCTGCCTTCTTCCAAACCTCATTCCTCCCCTCTAAGCATTGTTCCCACAATTCCCATTTTTTCCTATGTAGTTTGCTCCTACCCTTTTCTAAAGATCTCAATTCAAGGTTTTTTTTTATCTCTGTTACCATATTCACTACTTCTAATATAGTTGGTTTTAGATTTTGATTTCTATTTTCTAGTAATTGCTTTCTTGGCAGCCACCATAATTAGACACAAGGCCTTACGATGTCTAGGCAATTACGATTCTGTATCATAGTTCAGAAAAATCATCTCCCTCATCACACCAGTCTACCCAACCAGCATCTCCAGTAGTGCATCCTGCAAGGAATCCCTAAAGTCCACCAATCCACTGCACTCCCAGAAAATATGTTGCCGAGTACATCTTTCTTCCTCATCACATTTCCAACATTTGCTGTCTACCTGAGAATAAATCTCTGCAATCTACTTGGGGTATACAAATCTCTATGTAAATATTTCCAAGCAAAATGTCTAAATCATCTAGATTTTGTTGCATATTTTGGAGACATAAATACATATATCCTCCAGTTGTTTCTTTGTAAATTGTTTATCCAATCTCTCTTACCAATCCTTTCTAACCTCCTCTGATTATTATAGTTATCATGCAATATTTTATATGTTCTACTAATTATCCCTTTTTAATGGCAGCTTCTGTTCTAGATTCTACTAAACCTCTACCAGTGCTGGTCTTCCATTTAGGACCCCCTATTTCTTTCTCTTTGCCTATACTCTGATATCAGTCCTTGATAGGGAAGGCAATCTATAACCTGCAATCCAAATAAATTCTTGGCCTCTTCCCATTCTATAACCTTTCCCTCACTAGTTATTTACTCCCAATACATTGGTTCCTTTACAAGCTTTCTTCAATAAATGCCAGCCCCCTCTTGCCTATTGTCTGTATCACTAAATCTAACCCTGATATTGCCAGAGCTCTGTCACAAAGCCCTACACCTACAAGTTTACTCAGACTTTTGTCATTGTTTCATGTAAGCATATTTGTCATGAAGAACCATGATGCATATTAACTTTAATCAGTTAAATACATGCATGCTGTGTGAAATATGACCCCTTATTAAGCTGGCCACTGTTTCCTTTTGCTTGACTAATCAACTATACTGCATATGCCAGGTATTTAGTCTCATGAAATGACATAAAACCTGTTCTACTTGCATCTCTTTGTTAATTGCTTTGTTCTGGCTGTAAAGTTATTACCCTCAGTTATAAATTGACCTAAGTGTGGAATGTTTCTTCTAAATAACCACAACACTGATCTCTATACTGATGATCTATTCCCACCACAGATTCCTCAATACTAACCAAAACAACCTAAAACTAATACAAATACCCAAATTACTTAAAACTCCTAAAACAGCTAGATGTTCTTTCATGACCTTAAACTTGTGTGGGGACATTCACCCCAACCCAGGTCCCATTCCTACTACACAGACAAAAATACTAAAGCTTATCATTCCTAATATCAGGAGCATGTGCAATACACTGACACTCTTTCATGCCTGGTTAACACACTCTAACCCAGGCATCATTGCTATTATAGAGACTTGGCTAAAACCAGAAATAAAACATACTGAAATTTTTCCCCGTGGTTAAAGCATTATCAGAGCAGACAATACATAAAAAAGGTGGCAGAATAGCCCTAATTGTCCCTAATAACTTGATAGTTTCCCCATACTGAAATACTATACCAAAATTCTGCACAGCAAAAATTCTTATAACATTTCTAAAACCTAACTCATCTAAGAACATCTGCGTAGATCACTCCTCGGCAAAACATTCCCATTCTAGAAAATATTCTAGCCTGGATAACTGAAACAATACAGAATAAAACCATTATCCTAGGAGATGTTAACATTGACTGGCAGATGGCTTATTCTTTGCCATTGCAACATCTTTTTAGCCTTCTTGTTAGCCAATCAGTATTCCTTCCTAGTCTTGCCTGTTTTTACTTTCTCCCATTTTTCCCTGCACTCCTTCTTTCTTTTGATGACTTCCTGGACTTCTGTATTCTCCCACCAGCTTTCGCTTATGTACCTGATTAACATGCCTTTCTGAGCTACATATATGTTCTGTAGTCCTCACATGTGCTGTTTTGAGGTGCTTTCAATCTTCTTCAACTCCATTTATTTCCTCTTCTTCATGAGGTTCTAGAGCAATTCCTAGAACTGTTGTGCTTTCTCTGCAGTCAACTTCTAGGTCTTCAGCCTGGTCTCTGTTGACCTTGGAAGGCATCTATGACCACTGCTTGCAGATGATTGTGGAAACCAGTGTTTTTTTACTGTGGGCTGACTATTTCACTGGGCATGACTTTCAGTCACTGATTCTACCCCATTGTCCTTTCCTTAATAGGAGGAAGTCTACCTGAGTTGCACATTAGCCACTTTTTTATGCAATCTTGTGACAGTATCTCTTTTTGAACCATATGTTGGCTACCAAGCCACTTTTTAGACAGAGGTCTAGAGTGGCCTCTCCTTTTATATTCCAGTTGCCCCACCGATGTGGACCCAGGCAGTCCTCATATCCTATTCTGTCTATCCTGATATGTGCATTCAGGTCAGCCATTAGCACCACCAGTTCCTGTTGCCCTACTTAATATAGTAATAAATATATATTATATGTCTATATATATATATATATATATATTTATATATGTGTGTGTGTGTGTGTGTGTGTGTGTGTGTGTGTGCGTGATTGTCAGTGTTTAGGGTAAAGTTAGGAGTGTGTGTGTGTGTGTGTGTGTGTGTGTGTGTGTGTGTGTGTGTGTGTGTGTGTGTGTGTGTGTGTGTGTGTGTGTGTGTGTGTGTGTGTGTGTGTGTGTGTGTGTGTGTGTGTGTGTGATGAGAGTCCCAAATGTCTTCTGTAGTGGTATATGCAGGTTAGAGTTAGGAGCATGGTTATCATGTGTTACTATGATGGGGCAAGGAGGCTTTGCTGGTTACAGTGGATCCATTAATATAGAAACGCTTATACATCCATAAACCAAATAGCCCAACTAATACTAGGACCATAGATGATAGATGTAAATCCACTCCAACAAATAAATGCACATGGTGGAGCTATAGAGTTATAACATGGTGCTTACCCACCTCTCTAGAACAAACTAACTCTCCAAGTTAAACAGTGTGACACATCGTCTTCCTTTAAAAAGGATAACTGGTTGGGTATTCATAAATTCATCCCTGGTATGAGTGACCTGGCCTACTTGAAAAGAGAGGAAAGGCTTAAAGGTGTGTACTGGCAAAGCTGAAATGTCCTTGCAGCTCAATTGATGTGCAACTCCTATTGAGCCTGTGACATGTGATTAAGTCACATCCTTGTATGGAAGCAGACTTAGTGGGCATAACATGCTTAGGCTTGCTTTCCTGGTGACTCTTTGGTGACCCACATGGAGCTGCAGTATGTGGAAGTGAAGAAGGAGTATGTGCTGTCTTGTCTGTACTGAAGGCTGAGACCTTTACAGTGTGTCAAGAAGACTTGGACAAAAGGTATATGCATGGTATTTTTACAGACAGTATGTGCACTGGAGAGTGCATTTCAAGACCATAACAGGTTATGCATGCGAGGTTTATCCTAGATATTACAACTACTTTTTGATGGAAAGACAAATTTATAAATGGAACAGGTAATGTAAGGGGGGAGCAGCAGACTATAAAAGACAACAAGAGTCATTCAGGAAAGCCTGGGTTGGTTGGTGGATGAAGAGGATGGATATAAAAGGTCAGCTGAAGGGTACTGGCTACATGGGTTGGGTAGATTAGATACAGGTAGTGTAAAAAAATAAAACTTACTGATGTAAAACAAAAAAAAAGTTAATGATCTGGCCTGACAACTGCAAATCTAGTGAGAGCAACCAAAACAAGGATGCTGAGAGAGACCGGAGTTTAATTAACATAAAAAATTGTCAGACAAATGCCCTCTGAGTTCAAAGACTGGACATGGTGGAAGAGCTGGTGAAGAATCTCTAGCAAATGGTCAGTCTTTAGAATGAAAATAATTGTATAGATTTTTCAATTTTAAGGGCAAACTGCTCTATCCAATTCTGCAAGTTCACAGATATTAAAGAATCAGCTTCTACCCAGGATGTGTGTGGCGGTGATGTAGTTATTTTCAAACTACTCTAAGAAATGATGGTAGGAAAAAGAATATTCTCTTTTCAAAGTCAAGAAAGACAAATTTAACTTGGCAACTGAAACCAATCTAAAATGAATACATCTTGTTAGTGCACTTAACTGTCAGAGCAGAGAAATAAAACACTAATTACAGGCTGGATGATCAGCATATGATGGCCCATGTGCTACAGCAGACAGGTGGGGGAGGATAGAAGTGAATAGTACATAATGGCTTAGCCATCCCATGCAGAGTAGATAAGTCTATCCTACTGCAGGAGTATCACTTGTGAGTCAGACGAGACTGGGCATGACCTAAGCCTGCAGTCAGATGAATGCTCTCTGTCTCAGCATAGCAAGTCTAGAGCAGTGTGAACTAAGCTTAGAAGGTGTACAGCCACAAGGAGTGGCTAAGCCATAATTTAAAAAATCCATGGTAGCCACGGAAAGTGGCCTACTGGTACCTGAATCTGCACACTAACTGGTGAAGGATGCAGATTTGATAAAAGTATTCTACAGTGGCAAGAATAGATCCTACCTCACAAGGTGGTGTAGGGTGCTAAGGCTAGGTAGAAAAGGAGGATCAAATGGGTCTCAAAAAGTAGACAATAACAAAAAATAGAATTAAAGGGGCATTATCTCATTCCTAAAATCAGTTTCTTGCCTTGAAACAAAGCCTCAACATCCTCCCTCTTTATGACATCCTCATGATGGTTTTGGTAATCCCACCCACAAACTAAAATTTAGACCAGGTCTGGTTTTGTAGCATTGTTCTTAAGCCCACCCAGTCTGGAACGCCATTGGTCAATTTGCTGGTAAAATGCCTCTGCACCTAAGCTTTGTTCCCATTTCTTCATCTTTTAGTGCCAATTTGAATATTGCTCCTTTAAACTTCCAGCACTGCTAGAATAACAGGATTTATGTTAGTATGCATTTTCTGAAGGATATAAAGTCTGAAACTCAAATGTTTATTTAGCAACGTCAATCTGATTTTCTAGAAAAACATACTGAAAATGGGGTCATTCAGGCCCAGTGGACCTTCCCACTAATCAAATGCGATAGATAAATAAATAAATAAATACATACATACATACATACACGTGTGTGTGCGTGTGTGTATGCTTGTGACTCATAATGAAGAGATGGTACAACATATTTCAGGTGAGATGGATGTTTTGAGGTCTACTGTTGCTAAACCTTATTTTTCTGACTCTTTTGATTGTAGAAAGAGAAGGAATGACAATAGAGTAAGAATGTCTCTACATTACACTAGGGACATTAATAAATACTTAGAGGTTATTGGCTCGCACTGCAATATTTTGATGACAGATGAATATATTAAGTCATTAGTGGGTGTGAAACCACAATTTACATTTAAGAATAAAAGGTCGCTTAGAAATAGATTATGTCACAAACAAAAGTTTAATAGTCCTAGTGACATGCACTTTGGAACCAAACCATGTGGTAAATGTAATTATTGTGCTTATATTTCTACTGATACTACTTTTAAGCATCCAGACAATGGTCAACTTTTTCATATTAAAGTTACAGCCACTTGCAATACAAAGCATGTTGTATATTTAGCTGTATGTAAATTGTGCCACAAATATTATGTAGGAAAAACTGATCATTGTTTAAAGGAGAGAATTAGGGAACATCTTTATAACATTAGTAAAAAGAATCTCACAAATACATTAGCTAAACATTTTGTCAGTACAGATATAAGGCATGAGTTTAAGTTTCTAGTTTTAGGTATTACTCATGAGAATGTGAGACGTGGTAACATTAGGCATAGATCTGAAGAGCTAGAAGCATGCTGGATAGCTAGGCTAAGGGCTAATCATGGTCATGGACTTAATGACCATATTCCAATCAAACCAGTGTTACAAAATAGACCTTTGAGGAAGAAATAAAAAGTTGTTTTTTAATCGCACTATATTTAAATAGTTTTTCTGTCATGTTTTTATACAGTTGTTGTATTTGTTATTATGTTTTTATTGTTTTTATGAGACTCATATATTTTTAAATTTGTATTATGTAATGGTCACATGATTAGATAGGTGTGTATATAAAGGTATAGAGTTTCAGTGTACTTCAAACACCTGATGACGCTATATATGTGAAAGTGCTTGTGTGAATAAAGCTGAGCTGAAGTGAAGTGAAGAAACTTTATGTCTCTGTGCCTGGATTTTCACGTTCCTTGCTGTTATTTTGGATTGTCTTGATACTGCTGCCTATTTTGAATATGGAGCCATACCTTTGCTGGTTTTTTGTTTACTTGGACTTATATTTTGTAGCAAAGGTAATAGTGGTTTGTTTGGTGTTTTTGTTTTCGTTCTTTTTCAAGTATATATTTCTTACACCAAACTACCACAAGATTATGGCTGTAAGTAATAATTCAGTTGATCTTATAGAAATTGTTGAAACTGCTGAACAATCTACCTGGACAGAGATGAATGTGAATACATTCATTTCACGTGTCACTGTCAAAGATAACCCTCTTTTGACTGTGTTTGTACCGGTTGTGGGTGATGAAGAAGTTTCCCTTGATTTCTTGGCACTGAAGAGTGATTTACTAATGTTGGAGAGAGACTTGTGTAAATTAAAAAGGGTACAATATGAAAGGTTTCATTTGCAGTTATGCTTAGCAGAACAGATTGTACCTCGTGGACTGAGAATTATGAAAATGCCAGCACAGACTGACTGTGATCCAATTTTATTATCTGAATGGCAACAGTTAATTATATCTACTAGTATGGGCTACTTGAGACTGTTAATTTCTTCGGCGACTAGGAATGAAGCTGAAATATTAAGTGTAATTAAAACCAAATATTTATCTCTTTGCTCCAAGTATCGCTCGATAGTTTTGAGTAAACCATTGACTGATACACTAGATAATGTTTTGGCTTATGGCAGAAAGCTGTTACAAACTAAAATGAATAAAGTAATTCGTGATCGTAAAGATTTTTCAACTGGCAACATCTTCACTTAGCCACATGACAATGTAGACCAATCACAAAGTATGCATACACAACAGCGTAACGTGATGCATCAGAAGCGAGTTGAAGAACGTATGGAAGCTACGAGTGATGTTACAGCAACAAACTGTTCATCCTTTGTAAGTACAAATAATTCAACTGAAGCTTTGTTAGATACTGTTTTAAATACATCAGTTCCTGCTGATAATGTAGTCAAAACGACCAGAAAGGTGTTAACTACAATGGCCGATGTTCATAGATCAGATGACACTATTATTCCACCTTTAGCGTCCCCGAGTGGGCACAACAATGCGTTAACTGAGCACGCAGCTAATAATAATTGTAATACATGTGATTTAAACAAGAAAGGTCTCACCTTTCCACTCCCAATAAGAGTGAGATTTATAAGTCGAGTAAGGGGAGGTTCACAAGTTGTACAACAGAGAGGAAGAAGTGCAACAAGGCACAAATGGAAAATGGGAGAAGGACATGTAAGCCCTTTAACGATAAAGTGGGCATTTCAAAATGTGAGACATTAATATATAATTTGTCTACTTACAATTTGAACACTCATGAAAAGAATGTTTTAAGCAAAGGGTTGTCTTTTATACCCACTACAGATACACAAATAACTGATATTGTTTTTGACATCAAAATGTTTACGCGTAATATTATGCTTAAATGTATGTTTAATGGTGTTCAAGATGCAGGTATGAATGAATTTAAAAGACCAAGTTTGTTTGTTCCAAAACTCGATTCGTTAGTGAATGCTTTTGAGCAGTTATGCATATCTAGTGTATATGAAGTTTATAGTAAAGAGCAGTTAAGTAAGAAAGGTAACAGAAGTTATAATTTGACTAAACAGGAATATGAAGCTTTATTATTAATGCAAAAGAATCCTAATCTAGTTATTCGACCGGCAGATAAGGGAGGACAAATTGTGTTAATGGATAAAGTAGATTATAACATGGCTATGGATGAAATGCTATCAGATAGGAGTTTTTATGAAATTATTCATTCAACACGTGTAGATTCTATGATTAAAGCTGTTCATAATACTATTGAATGGCTGGAACTTACTACTGTTATTGACCATGATTTAGTTAATTATTTGTTTATTTCTCACCCTACTGTACCGGTAATAAACGGACTTCCTAAAATTCATAAGAATATGATTAAACCTCCCATGAGACCCATTGTTTCAGGTAGCAACTGGTGTACAGAACCAATGTCTATTTATATTGAGAAACGTATTAGACCTTTAGTAGACAAGTCAAATGTAGTTTTAAGGGACACTGAACATTTTTATCTGAGTTATATGATTTTGCTAAAAATATTTCAAGTTCATGTGCTTATATATTTGTAACATTGGATGTCGTTTCTTTATTCACTAAGATACCGAATGACATAGGTATTGATTTAGTGATGCAATTTTTGAAAAAGTCCAGTGAATACAGAGAGGATGAATTATATGTGATACAAACACTGTTGAGTTTAATTTTGCATAATAACATTTTTGTATTTAATGAGAGAATATACTGGCAAAAAAATGGTGTTGCCATGGGCAGTTCCTGCTCTAATAGTTATGCAAATATAGTCATGAGTGTTTGGGAAACATAATATAATCAATGGTCCATTCTCCACGAACATTATTTTTTATAAAAGGTTCGTGGACGACCTTTTTTGTTATGGAGAGGTAGTAAACAACAGTTGATTGATTTTGTGAGTTATATTAATAACTCTACCACTTTTCTGTCATTTACTTTGAATTTTTCAAATACACATATTAATTTCTTAGATGTAACTGTAAGTAGGAATACAAATGTTTTTTTAAAAAGCAGCTTGTATAGAAAACCTTGTCATGCTAATCACTTATTGAGTAGACAAAGCATGCATCCGAAGTTTGTTTTTAGGAATGTAGCTAAAAACCAGTTCTTGAGAGCTTCCAGGCTTAATGTCGATGATAATGATTATATAAGCTGTAAATCTAAGACAGTAAATAAACTACTAGAGAGGGGGTATAATGAAGAGATGGTACAACATATTTCAGGTGAGATGGATGTTTTGAGGTCTACTGTTGCTAAACCTTATTTTTCTGACTCTTTTGATCGTAGAAAGAGAAGGAATGACAAGAGTAAGAATGTCTCTACATTACACTAGGGACATTAATAAATACTTAGAGGTTATTGGCTCGCATTGGAATATTTTGATGACAAATTAATATATTAAGTCATTAGTGGGTGTGAAACCACAATTTATGTTGAAGAATAAAAGGTCGCTTAGAAATAGATTATGTCACAAACAAAAGTTTAATAGTCCTAGTGACATGCACTTTGGAACCAAACCATGTGGTAAATGTAATTATTGTGCTTATATTTCTACTGATACTACTTTTAAGCATCCAGACAATGGTCAACTTTTTCATATTAAAGTTACAGCCACTTGCAATGCAAAGCATGTTGTATATTTAGCTGTACTTAAATTGTGCCACAAATATTATGTAGGAAAAACTGATCGTTGTTTAAAGGAGAGAATTAGGGAGCATCTTTATAACATTAGTAAAAAGAATCTCACAAATGCATTAGCTAAACATGTTGTCAGAACAGATATAAGGCATGAGTTTAAGTTTCTAGTTTTAGGTATTACTCATGAGAATGTTAGACGTGGTAACATTAGGCATAGAACTGAAGAGCTAGAAGCGTGCTGGATAGCTAGGCTAAGGGCTAATCATGGTCATGGACTTAATGACCATATTCCAATCAAACCAGTGTTACAAAATAGACCTTTGAGGAAGAAATAAAAAGTTGTTTTTTAATTGCACTATATTTAAATAGTTTTTCTGTCATGTTTTTATACAGTTGTTGTATTTGTTATTATGTTTTTATTGTTTTTATGAGACTCATATATTTTTAAATTTGTATTATGTAATGGTCACATGATTAGATAGGTGTGTATATAAAGGTATAGAGTTTCAGTGTACTTCAAACACCTGATGAAGCTATATATGTGAAAGCGCTTGTGTGAATAAAGCTGAGCTGAAGTGAAGTGAAGAAACTTTATGTCTCTGTGCCTGGATTTTCACGTTCCTTGCTGTTATTTTAGACTGTCTTGATACTGCTGCCTGTTTTGAATCTGGAGCCATACCTTTGCTGTTTTTTTGTTTAAATAAATAAATAAATACATACACGTGTGTGTGTGTGTGTGTGTGTGTGTGTGTGTGTGTGTGTGTGTGTGTGTGTGTGTGTGTGTGTGTGTGTGGCATACATCCTGGCAGTACAGATTTTTGCAGAATGTCTACATTTTGGCCTTGTACTTTAGGTCTGTTTATACACAATTTTTTTTTGGGGGTTAGTGGCAAATCATTAAGGATTGAAGTTAGAACATAAGGACAGTGATTTGAGATTCAGACTTCATATTCTTCAGAAAAAATTCATGCTAATGCAAAACCTGTTATTTTATCACATTTCTAAGTTTGTAAGAGCAATATTTAAAATTTGTCCCTATTTTGGACCTTTGTCCCACTGTTATTTATGACTTTGTCCAGATTTATTGCTCAAAGAGGTTGAGAGGTATGATGATTGTTTATGTTTGTGTGTGTGTGTGTGTGTGTGTGTGTGTGTGTGTGTGTGTGTGTGTGTGTGTGTGTGTGAGTTGATAGTCATTTAGAAGAAATCTCAGTCATGGCAATATAACAAAATTGTAATAAAAGAAAGTTGCACGGAACAAAAGATCCTTTGATGTTAAAGCATTTGACAGTATCCCACATTCGTGGAAAAGAGTGCTTAAAAATGTTTAAGAGTAAGGGTATAGTAACGTAATGTATAAGGGTGGGAGGTTGGTTAATGGTTAAGGTGTTTACCTTATAGACACAAGGTTCAGAGTTTGATTCTCACATGAGGTAACTGACTAGGCATTAAAATGGCCCACAAGGGTAGTTATCCTAATACTAATCTAAGATGCACTGTACATTGATTGATTACATTACATTGACCATGAAACAGTGGCAAACCATTCTACAATTAAGCCATGGTAAAAGACAAATTATTATTCTAAGAATTACAATTCAAAGGGAGGTATTCCAGGGTGACTCTCTTTCACCATTGCTCTTTTGTCTTGTCCTTAACCCATTAAACTGTCTACTTAACAGATTAAGTGATGGCTATAATTTGACTCCCAGAAAACAACAAAGTTTAAACAAACACTTTTCATCCTCTTTTTGTAGGTGGGCGGTGCAGTGGTGTACCGATTAACATTGTCACCTCACAGCAAGAGGTTCTCAGGCTCGATTCTTGGCTGGGGTACCTTCTGTGTGGAGCCTGCATGTTCTCCCTGGATTTGCAAGGGTTTCCTCTGGGTGCTCCAGTTTCCTCCCACATTTTAAAAATATACATCTAGAGAGTTTCTCCCCAGGCCTTTGCTGAAAATAGGCTCTCTCCTTTTCAGACTTTCCCAGTCAACAAATGTTAAATAAATAACTAAATAAATAAAACTGTATAGTTCATCAGATGAGAAACTGAAAGCACAACTGCAAGTGGTCAAAACTTTTTCAGATGATATAAGAATGTCATTTGGTCTTGATAAATGTGCAAAAGCAATCTTTAAAAGCAGGAAAGCTGTAGCACCAAGAAAACATCAGTTTGGGACAAGAATGTGATATAAAAGAACTTGAGCAAGAGGGAGTGTATAAATATTTGGGAATTGATGAAGGATCAACAATAAAACATTAACAAATGGGAATAAAATCCAGTAAGGAATATTTTAGAAGGCTTAAATTAATACTAAAAACAGCATTGACATCTAGGAACAAAGTCCAAGCTATAAACCAATTTGCTCTTCCTTTCCTAACTTACATTTTTTACTGATTGACTGACCCCAAAAGGTGTTGGATAGTTTGGACAGGAAAACAAGAAGGCTGCTTCATGCTCGTGAAATGATTTATAAAAATCTGTGCATACCAGACTATATGTTCGCCATTCTGAAGGAGGTATGGGCCTCCTCGAAACTGATTACATGTATAGATCTGTGTTAGTGAGACTGCATACATATCTGCTGACCTCACAAGACCCAAACATAGTGAAAGTTTTGAAACATGAGGAGAATAAGTCAAAGATGATTTCCCTGCTCAGTTTAGCAAAAGTATATTGGCTCCAAGCAGGAATGGAAATCAAACCAGAAGTAAATAAATATTGGGTAGCAACTGAATGTCCCAAAAAATAAAAGAGGGAATATAAGGTGAACGATCAGATGAGAAGGCAAGAAATGTGGAAAATGCATAAATATAGTTACAAGTAAAGGAAACTCTTGGAACAACTGCATGTTGATCAGGACTGAATACAGGAATGGTTAAGGAGGGGTGAATTTAAATCAAAAGACAAAAGGTTAATATTGGCAGTTCATGATAGTGGACTACATACATGTTGGTTTATGAAGTCCATTGAACATGTGGGAGAAACAGACAAATGTAGGTTTTGTAAAACAGAATTGGAAACAGTTTCACATCTTGTTGCTGGTTGTGCTATACTACTGGCAGAAGGACTGTATACTGAAAGGCATCATAATGTGGCAAGACTGTTGCATTGGGGATTGTGCAATTATTATAATGTTGAAGTAACTGAAAAGCACTGGAAACATGAGACACAAAGCATCACAGATAATGATGAAGTATATATTACATGGACTCATTCATTACCAGCAGTTCAAAAAATAAATGCGAGAAAATCAGATCGTAGTCCATGAAAAAAAGACAAAAGTAGCATTAGTTATTGAAATCGCTACACCCAGTGACTACATTGTCTTATGTACAGAGAGACACAAAGTCATAAAGTACCAGTATTTGCAGGCAGAAACAAGGGGAATGTGTAAGGTGCAACAGACAGGTATTTGACTGGTGTGCGAGATTGACAATCCCTGAGTAGGCAAATATGTCATTTCCATGAGGAATGTGTGATCGCAGAGTTAGTATTTATAATTAGCAGGGGGTGTGGGGGAAAATTAGTAGGACATGTAAAGTATTGTATGATAACTCTAGGAATCAGAGGAGGTTAGAAAGTCCACAAAGA
Organism: Protopterus annectens; assembly: GCF_019279795.1. Classification (NCBI taxonomy): domain Eukaryota; kingdom Metazoa; phylum Chordata; order Ceratodontiformes; family Protopteridae; genus Protopterus; species Protopterus annectens. Next base: position 253,416,871 of record NC_056733.1, read on the forward strand.
AGCAAGGAGAGGATATATATATATATGGTTCTATATATATATATATATATATATATATATATATATATATATATATATAAGGCTCTCAAATATGCAACGAAGTCAAGAAGATTTAGGATTTTTGTTTGAAAGTGTTTGCATGGGTATTTTAATACCCCAAGCAGACTCAAAGAATGTTTCCTCAGGTATATTGCAAATGTTGGAGTTTTGATGGGGAAGAAAGAGGTAATTAGGAGCATATACTTGGGACTACAGTGAGTTGGCAGATTTTAAAAATTCATTGCAGACTTCTCTGTCAGAAATAATACATCTGGTTACAGACAGTCATCACAAGTTACCTCACCAGTTGGATCTCCTCACCAGACAAGAGGTCTGTCATCCATCCCCACTTGTTAAGGTTACCATACGTCCGGGTTTCCCCGGACACGTCCTCTTTTTTGGGCTCCTGTCCGGGTGGTTTTTGAAAATTTAGCAATTTGTTTGGGTTTTAAAACCCGGACAAATCGCAGAATTTTCAAAAAACAGACATCCCTAGTTCGGAGTCTTTCTTTTTGATTAGCTCATATACCAGTATACGAACCAATCAAAAAACAGAGCTCTGTTCAATGCGGAACTGCTTGATGTTCCACACTGAACACAATCAGGTCCGCTGTGCACGTTTTTGATTGGCTCATATACCAGTATACGAGCCAATCAAAAAGCGGGGCTCTGTTCAATGCGGAACTGCTTTATGTTCCATATTGAACAGAAGAAGGTCCGCTGTGTGAGGTTTTGATTGGCTTGTATACCGGCATACGGGCCAATCAAAAATCCCCAAACACAGAGCAGCTACTTGTCTTTAATTCTGAAATGCATTAAAGAAAGATTAAAGACCTTTTTTTTTTGCTCTTCAGCCCTAACAGGACTGGTACCAGCACATATTTTTGTCCTCTTTTACATACAACCAAATATGGTAACCCTACCACTTGTCCACTCTGCAACTAACATTCTGGGTGATAGGGTTTTCATCCCTTTCAGGCACCTCTTTTCTGAGGACATGTTCAGGGTTTTACAGGAAGCAAGGAAACCCTCAATCAGAAAATCTTCATGGTTGGCCTATTCTTCTTTGAAAGCCCATTTGTCAGCCATTTCTGCTTGTCTACCCTTGAATCCTCCTTTGACCTCTCATTTTGAGATCAAACTATTTCTTAAAGGCATCCTGCATATTAGGCCTCCAAGAAAGCCTATTCCTCCTCTTTGGGCCCTTAATTTTATTTAGGAAAAACTGACTCAGGCTCCTATTGAGCCTGTAGATTCTGCTTCTTTGCGACATTGTACCCAGACGACTGTTTTGTTGCTGGTTCTTACTTCTACTCAGAATATTTCTAAGCTCCAGGCCTTTGTGGCCATTCCTGATTTTTTGTTTTTTCACAAGGATCGGGAGTCCCTGTGTACTAATCCTCCTTTTATGCCCAAGGTAGTCAATGAGTTGTCCTTTACTCAGTCAGTACAATTACCTTCCTTTTTCTTTTCCTCAGTCTGCTAGTGTGAGGGCCCTGCATACCTTGGATTTGCATAGACAGCTCAGGTACTATTTGGATAAAACTAGGACTATTTGTAAGTCTGATCAGCTTTTTGTTTCCTGTCATTCCAGGTTTTGGGTTTGGCTGTTTCCAAACAAACCATCTCCACCAGGGTCTCTAAGGCCATTTATTTTTGTTATTCTTTTCATGGCAAATCTCTGTCTGCTTTTGTTAGAGCTCATTCCACTAGGGCTCTTGTCTATTTTGGTGCCTTCTTCAAGGGGTTGGACACCATTCCATCCTTGAAGTTGCTACTTGGTCTTCAGTGCGTACCATTACTAAACATTATAAGTTGGATATAGTTTCTAGGGCCAGAGCAGCTTTTGTTGAAACTATTCTATGTGGGATGTTTGTGGGCTAATCTCAGCCTTCCACCTCCCATTGTGTTCCTGAACTTTTTAATTCTCCATTCTGTACTGAATACTGCAACAGTGATATAGAATGACATAGTACAGTTGTGTAAAATCTTACAATAACAGTAGATGTCCTATTCTTCAATGTTGCAGTATTCTCTCCCTCCCTCAAACCCCCTCTTGTTTATTCTGCATTTTTTCCTTCTGGATGTGTATGGACTGACTGCTTTATCCTGTGAGGACTGTTCTCTTCTGGAGCAATACAGTTCTAGGTAGCTGCATCCGTAAGTCCCTTTTATGACACGTGTTCTGTGCTAGGAACATAAATGTGACATACAACAGAACCAAGATCTCTTTAAAACTTATTTATACTGGCCAAGTGACGGGCTATCCTCGGCAATACATCACTTCTGTACCGAATACTGCACCAGAGAAGAGAGGGACATCAAGTGTTATGCTAAGATTTTACACAACTGTACTTTCTGTCACTTTGCTCCATCATCACTACCATGCATACCTGTCATCTGTCCAGATTTTCCCTGAATGGCTTGATTTTTGCCTCATTTTTTAGTCTGTACCTCAAAAATTTTAATTTTCTGGCAAATCACTGAAAATTGAAGTTACTAAATAATGACACACATTTTTGTTTCAGACTTCATATCCTTCAGAAAATGCACACTAAGAAATTATGTTATTCTAGCAACTTTCTAAGTTTATAAGAGCAGCATTTAAAAAATGTCTCTATTTTTAGGGGGCATTTATTCCTTATTATTTTAGGTTTTGTCCAGATTTTTTTTGTGCTACGAGGTTGAGAGTTGTGCTAGCATGTGAGTAAGTTGGAATGGAAACAGTTTAAATGTTACCATGTAGGACTAATCATCATCAGCCCAGGAATCAGACACTGTGTTGCAAACTGTTAGAATGATGCCAAAAGCTGTACAGCATAATTTCAGTAATTTGTTTATATATATTAACAGAGGAACTAGAAACAGATTCATACAGATAGAAGGTTAAAAGAGAAAGAAGTGTTGAAAACAATACAATGCAGTAACTCACTAAGATGTAGCATGTATTGTACAGTAGGAAGTGCATTTGTCTAGTAGCTGGAAATCAGCAAAATAATATATGAAGTGAAAGGAAAAGATGAGTGTATACTAAATTTTAAACTTTGCATCAGTTATGCTTCTAGAGATGTACAAGCAGCCTGCTCATAAAAAATAGTGCATTTCTCTAGTAGTATTCAGAAATCAACACATATCAAACTGGAAACTGAAAAAGGAATGGAAGAGTATGTCCACTAATGCTCCAACTTTCTATCACGCACTTGCTTTCTATGGAATTATTAGCAGGTCAGAAAGTCACTACACCAGGCTAGTATTCAAAAATCGAACACAGTAAAACATGAAATGAAAGAAAGAAAGAAAGAAAGAGAAATATGGTTTTCACTACTGTTTGCTTCACTCAGATGCTTTCTGTAGGTAGAAGCTATGCCATAAAATTATTGTAGTTGGCCAGAATTTACAGTCACCACAGAATAAAATATGAAAGAAAAAAAAACTCTGTTTACTAATGTTTTAAAAGCCTTGCATTAATGATGTGCTTTGTAGAGTAGCAGCAGCTGTCAGGTTGTAAAATGCCTGAAGGGCTGCTTTACTCAATGGGTAAAATGTACAGATTACAGGGAAAGCTGTTGTCAGTGCAACTGCAATTTGAGATGGAATTTGGCTCACACCTTTGAAACTTCCTGCAGGCGCTCTTCTCCCATCCCCCACAGCCAAAGGTGAGCATGCTCAGAAAGGCAAATCTGAAATATAAACAAAGGCAGAATCAAAACAAAAGATCCCTGGGATTGTCCCTTTAAGAGTGTTGGGGAATCAGATAACACAAAAAGCTGTGTCTCACACCTTGGAAGGCTGGCTTCAAAAGAAGGTAGACAACCCCTGCTATGAAACCAGTAAAGGATCTAGACAGTGACCAGAAATATCAAGCAAATAATAACAGCACTACAGTTTTGTTAATTATCAGTAAAACAGAAAACAAAATGTAGATACCAAGACAAGCAATCTCAAGCAAAATAATAAATGCAGAAGTTTTGTTAACTAAAACAAAATGCAGACACCAAGACAAGCAATCTCAAGCAAATTAATAAATGCTGCAGTTTAGTTGACTATGACTGATAACAGATTAAGTGCCTACAATATATTCATTCTGAGATGGATCTAGTTGATCTTGCTGTGGCTCCCGAAGGTCCTAGTTTTCTCTGCCTCTCTTTCTTTTATGCAGGTTGTCAGTGTTTAAGTCAGCTGCACTCTTAGGTTGCTCGCTTCTATATTTTACAACTTACAGTGAGCTCCCTACTGAAATGTCAGTACACGAAATGCAGAGTACTGACAAGTCACAAAAAGACCCTAAACACAGGAGAAGAGTGATTCTTGAAAACTGCTCTTCCCCTTTAAATTTTTTTTTGAGATTGGAGGTAAGGCTAGGAAAGGAGTTTATCACCTATAAATATGCAATAGATAAGCATAAGTTGTATAGTCATGTAAAAGCTAAATGGTGATATAATAGCACTCAACATACATAAGTGACAAATGACAACACAGACAGGATGACATGTCACGATTTCAAGTTTTCCACTGGTAAATTGCAGACATCTCATACATCATTATATAGGGCATGCTCACATGGAATTACAAGGAGCAGTAACTTAACAACAATTCAACAGCAGCAAGACACAAGAAAGTTCATAGGTTTATAGGTAGGTACTAGGTTATTGGCCCTGGCGCCTATGTAAGCCTTGCCAAAAAAGTTCCCTGGCTTTCGCCATCCAAGAAAGTTATTTTCATGTACCCCTGTCTAGCAGAGCCACAGAAGTGATCCCTGGGGTGAATTTCCTATTTCCCATCCAATTATTGAGATTTTTCTTAAAGAGGGCTAATGAGGAGCATTGCTTGACATGAATGGCTAGTCTGTCTAGAGCATGGGAAGTTTCTAGGACAGGAATTCCTCCATCATATTCTGTTTATTGTGGTGGCAAGGTTTAGGTCCCCTGGAGCATGTGGCTTGGAGGGATTGGGGTTTCTTTAAGTGTAGCATGTCAACACATCTGGGTTTGACATGGCTTTGTATGTTAGGGAGAGGTCGCCTCTAAGTAGGCGATAAGTGGAGTAGAGCTGGAGTTTTTTTGAGGCAGTCCACGTGTGGCATCTGTTTGAGACTGGTAATCCTCTTAGTGAGGTATTCCTGTGGCCTTTCTAGTTGTTGTAGATGTCTCGCGAGATACATGCCAAATGGGGCATTGAACTCTATAATGAGTCTGATGAAGGATGAGTAGAGAGGAACAATGACCACTTGTTTTTCTGGAGGTGAACCCCTTTGTGATGAGGTGTGCCATGTAGAAGGATTTCTTGACTACTGTGGTGATGTGATTATCAAAGGAGAGACTACGGTCCACCTGTGTCCCAAGGTCTCTTATCACACTTTCAGTGTTTAGTAGGCTACCGCCAATGTGGTAGTTCATGGGTACAGTGTTTTTCCCAAAGGGGATAACAATGCACTTCTTGGCATTGAGCTTGAGGCCATGACTTTGACACCAAGCATCAGTCTCAGTGAGGCCCCTTTGTAGAATGTCCACATCATTAGGCAAATCTATTATGGCACCTAGTTTACAGTCATCTGCAAACTTCATTAGCCAATGACCTGCTATATTAGCCTGGACTTCTGAGAAGTATATGCCAAACAGGAGAGGACCCGTCATTGGTCTGAAGTTGGATTTGGAGTCGGCTACTTTCACTGTGTGGGTTCTGTCAGTGAGCCAGTTGGCTACCCATTTTGTGACATAGGAATTTATGCCCAGTCTAGTGAGTTTATCTATAATTCCAGAGTTGGTGATGGTGTTGAAAGTCGTTGCAAGGTCAAGATAGGCTGTGTGCACCACCTTACCCTCATCCACGGTTCTGTTGACTGCTTCAAAGAAGTCAGTCAGGTTTAGGAGATATGACCTACCTTTTACAAACCCAAACTGAGTGGGGTCCAGAGTTTGGAGGTTACCTATGTCCTTCTTTATAAGCTCCAAGATGGTATGTTCCATGGTCTTGCAAATCAGGCTCATCAGGCTAATGGGGCGGTAGTTCCCAGGGTCTGTAGTGATACCCCCTTTGTGGAGTGGGATAACCATGGCTGTGTGCCATTCAGTAGGCACAAAGTCTGAAGTGTGGCTATGACTGAACATGGTACTTAGGTGGGGTGCCAATTCATTCTGTAGTTCATGCAGAATGCAGCCTGGGATGTTGTCAGGTCCCATGGATACTGTGTTCTTGGCTTTGGAAAGTGTGGTCTTTACTTGTGCAGCCATGATTACAGGGGCTCTGCATTCTTCTGGTATAGTGATGAGGCCTTTGGGGTGAGGGGGTGAAATTTGCACTGAACCTATCTTCCAGGATGTTGGCAATATCAGTTGGTTCTGTATATCTAGTGCCATTGTGCTGTAGCTCAAAGCAGATCTGAGTGTCGCCATTGAGATTCTTGACATAGCTGTAGAATGCTTTGTAGTCGTCTTTAGAATCAGTGGTGATTTTATTTTCATAACTAACTTTGGAGGATTTTATGAGGGATCTCAGCTTCTTACTGAGGCTGACCAGGGAGTTCCTGCAATCAGGGGATTTTACTCTTTTTATGCAACAGTTCTTCCTTCTATTGTAGTTTGTTTATGGCAGGGGACCACCAGATTGGCTTCCTTTTTTTTGGAGGATAGCATCTTGGTTCTGTTGGGGATGGCATGATCCATGCACTCGTGTATGTGCTTATACAGTGCATTTGTATAGAATTCAGCAGTCGTACCTCTATTTTCCATCTGTATGGGTGTCATGAAGCTTGCCACTTCTGTCTTAAGAAGCATGAAGTTGGCTTTGGAGAAATTGTTTATGGTGGTTTCCTTAATGGGGGTGGGGGTGGGATACTGATGTCTAGGGTGATTAGCTTGTGGTCGGATATGACCAGTGAGGAGTTGACCTCTGGTATGGAACTTCGGTTGCCCATATTGGTAATGACCAGGTCCAGGATATTGCTGCACCTGGTGGAGGTATGGACAAGCTGATCCAGGGCGTTGGAATTTATGACTTCCAGAAAGCATTGAGCAAATGAGTTAGTACATGAGTAGTTTTCCCAGTTGATGGTGGGGTAGTTGAAATCGCCCATTATTAGGGTATTGGGCTTTACCTTAATATTACCCAGTATATCAAGAAATGTGGAGCGGGCATCCTGGGACATGGCGGGGGAAATGTAACAAGTTACAACCTGGATTGCAGTCTTGCCCAGTGTTAATTGCACTTAGATAATTTCGGATGCATTATGTTGATCAATTAGCCTGGAGGTGTGGATATGCTTAATGAATATGGACACGCCTCTTCCTTTAGTGTTTCAGTCCAGGTCAGGTGGCCAAAAAGTGTGGTATAAGTTATAGCCTGGTAATGCAGGGGTGATCTCTGGAGCCTTGAACCAGGTCTCCATCACTGCACAGATGTCGATGTTCTCCATTTTAAGGAGTGCCTCGAGTGAGTGCATTTTGAGGTTTAGACTTCTACCGGGCTGCGTCCTACATGAACTCCAAGAAGAGCTAAACCCAAACATAAAACTACTGTTCAATCTCAGTCTTACTACAGGATATGTGCCCAAAGAGTGGCGTACAGCAACAGTGATCCCTCTCCATAAAGGTGGTGCCTCAACGGATCCTGAAAACTGTCACCCCATAAGCCTGACTAGCTTGGTCTGCAAAGCTATGGAAAGGATCATCATGGACCTCATAAATAAAGATATTGGGGACTAACAGACACTGGATCCTACCCAGTTAGGCTTTGTTAAGGGCAGATCCTGCCTCTTAAACCTGGTTGATTTCTTTGAAATAGTCACCAAGGCCATTGACGAGGGGAAGGTGGTCCACACAGCCTACCTGGACCTCGCAAAAGCCTTCGATACAATACCCCACTCGGGCATTATAAATAAGCTCACCAGCTTAAATATAAACCCCTATGTCACTAGATGGAGTGCAAACTGGCTCAAGGACAGAACCCACATGGTTAGAATTGCTGGAGCCATGTCAGACTCCAAACCAGTTACAAGTGGTGTCCCACAAGGCTCAGTCCTGGGACCTCTCTTGTTTGGTATATATTTCTCAGAGGTACAGGCCAACACGGAAGGACTGTGGCTGACCAAGTTCGCAGATGACTGCAAACTGGGCACCATAATCGACTCTCCAGCCGACACAAGCATCCTCCAAAAGGGCCTCATAGAAACAGACAACTGGTGCCAGAGCCATGGCCTCAAGCTAAATGCCAAAAGTGTATAGTCATCCCCTTTGACCTAAAACAGTGCCCACAAATTACCACATAGGTGGTAATCCATTAAGTACAGAAGAAGTAATTAGGGACCTGGGGACCCAAGTTGATAGCAATCTCTCATTTGACAAACCACGTGGCCAAAGTGGTTAGAAAACATTTTATATAGCCCACCTAATCATGAAGGGATTCACATCTAGATCAGGAGGTCATCGTGCCTCTTTACTCATCCCTCATCAGGCCCATAATTGAGCACAATGCCCCTTTTGGGATGTACCTTACCAGACACCTGCAGCAACTGGAAAGACCCCAAAAGTACCTCACCAAGAGGATCAATGGGCTCAAACAGATGCCATATGCTGCCCGGGTAAAGAAACTCCAGCTCTACTCAGTGGCATACCGCCTGTTCAGAGGCGATCTGTGCCTGACGAGCAAAGCCATGTCCAACCCGGAATTAATGGACATGCTGCACCTCAGAAAATTAAATCCCATCGAGCCACGCTACCGAGAGACTTGAACCTCAGCACTGAAATAAATAGGACATGCTGGAGGGACAGATTCATAACCCAGAGACTCCTTCACTCTGGAATAAAATCCCAGTCCAGGTTAGGCAGAGTCCCTCATTGACTCTCTTCAAGAGGAATTTTGATGAGTGGATGGGAGATCGTAGGTTTACCCCGGCTATCACTTCTGTGTCACTGTTAGACAGAGGCACAGTATACTAACCTCGAAAAAGGGCATAGCAAAATAAATTTAAAATGGGTGGCGAAAGCCAAACACATTATGGCTAGGCTTATAAATGCCCTAGGGCAGATAGCCTAGTATGAACCTACTAACCTATGAACCTATGAACATTGAGTAGCATTACCTTCAGATTTTGCTTGCTTATACCTGCTATGGCGGTGAGTTTGTCATTTGAATCCTGCCTAAAAAAGGCACTATACAGGTGGTAAGAGCCTTAGCCAGTATCCAGAATCCCAGGGGCGACAGGTGCAGGCCATCTCTTGCAAAGCATTGTGGTCTGTCGATCATGTCATCCCAGGTAGACAGACACTGGATCCCCTTAGAATGACACCAGTAGCTTAGTCAATTGTTGAAGTCAACCATTTTGTCCGTGTATTGTGGTATCATTCTGGGCGATGGCAGTATGCTACTCAGGACTAGGGTCATATCTGCCTGGGCTACGTGATCCGAGATGTCTTCCATGTCTCTTTTCATGTAGTCCAGGGAGGTACGTCTCAGGTCATTCACACCAACATGGACAATGGCAGAGTCATATTTGTTCTTGTTGTGGAGTGACCTGAGTGCTTGCATTATGTGGTAGATCCTGGCACCCGACAAGCAGCTGACAGTAACTTTCTCCTTGTTTAGCCTGGTGAGTGGGACATCAGTGTGCCTGACTATAGAGTCACCTATGGCTAGTGTGTTGGGTATGTTCTTTTGCCTTATGGGCTGAGGTTGAGTGACACACTGATTTTGTGGGCTATGTGTCATTTGAGAAGTGTTGGGGGGTGGTGGTTGCTTGTGTTTCAGCTTTGGAGGTCTCTGTTGTTTGGGCAGATTTTTATTGAGAGCCTCCACGAATGTAGTTGTATGTTTTATGTTACTATGCGTGGGTTTAGGTGATGTAGGTTTTGATGGGCTATGTGTTGAATGTGGTGTGGTGCAGGTGTTTACCTTCTCCCCTTGACTGTCTAGTACAGTCTTGGCTGGAGTCAGCTTGGCTTCCAGTTTGGCTATATAAGTGCATCTCTCACAGGCTGTAGTGTTGGGTGGTAGGAGAGGGTTGTCAGTGTACATGAGGCAATTGGCATAATTGTCATAATCGAGGCTCAATCACACTTTCTGATGATCTGGCAACATGCCATACAGTAAGAAATGTTTTATGGAAGCCCTCATCTGCCCTTAAGCTGTATAGTATGGCAGAAAAAGAATTGCAGTAATAAAGAAATATTTGGGTGAAGAAAAACAATACAGAGCATAATTATTTTGGAAATAAGTAATGCCTCTGAACAATGAATGACATAATAAATATTCATATCATGTCATTTTGAAACACAAGCCAGGACAGGTATCAGAGAGATGCATATCAACCATGGATGCCATGTCATGAAGAACACCCTTGAAAGGCTTACAGCACTTTCCTATCATAAGGGTTATGGATGACCTAACTTGTAGGACAATAGCTGAAGAAAGATGGCCCTCTTGACTGTGTGTAAGCCACTGCTGTCTGACAGATGAATGTTAACAGATTCAAGCTCCTGTTTATGATACTAGCCTCTCTACATACCTGTGTATCGCCTGTGTGTGCCACAAGAGATAGCAGTGGAGGCTGCCAGAAATAACTGACATATTCTGTTTATTGTGGTGGCAAGGTTTAGGTCCCCTGGAGCATGTGGCTTGGAGGGATTGGGGTTTCTTTAAGTGTAGCATGTCAACACATCTGGGTTTGACATGGCTTTGTATGTTAGGCAGAGGTCGCCTCTAAGTAGGCGATAAGTGATGGAGTAGAGCTGGAGTTTTTTTGAGACAGTCCACGTATGGCATCTGTTTGACGCTGGTAATCCTCTTAGTGAGGTATTCCTGTGGCCTTTCTAGTTGTTGTAGATGTCTCGCGAGATACATGTCAAATGGGGCATTGAACTCTATAATGAGTCTGATGAAGGATGAGTAGAGAGGAACAATGACCACTTGTTTTTCTGGAGGTGAACCCCTTTGTGATGAGGTGTGCCATGTAGAAGGATTTCTTGACTACTGTGGTGATGTGATTATCAAAGGAGAGACTACGGTCCACCTGTGTCCCAAGGTCTCTTATCACACTTTCAGTGTTTAGTAGGCTACCGCCATTGTGGTAGTTCATGGGTACAGTGTTTTTCCCAAAGGGGATAACAATACACTTCTTGGCATTGAGCTTGAGGCCATGACTTTGACACCAAGCATCAGTCTCAGTGAGGCCCCTTTGTAGAATGTCCACATCATTAGGCAAATCTATTATGGCACCTAGTTTACAGTCATCTGCAAACTTCATTAGCCAATGACCTGCTATATTAGCCTGGACTTCTGAGAAGTAGATGCCAAACAGGAGAGGACCCGTCATTGGTCTGAAGTTGGATTTGGAGTCGGCTACTTTCACTGTGTGGGTTCTGTCAGTGAGCCAGTTGGCTACCCATTTTGTGACATAGGAATTTATGCCCACTCTAGTGAGTTTATCTATAATTCCAGAGTTGGTGATGGTGTTGAAAGTCGTTGCAAGGTCAAGATAGGCTGTGTGCACCACCTTACCCTCATCCACGGTTCTGGTGACTGCTTCAAAGAAGTCAGTCAGGTTTAGGAGATATGACCTACCTTTTACAAACCCAAACTGAGTGGGGTCCAGAGTTTGGAGGTTACCTATGTCCTTCTTTATAAGCTCCAAGATGGTATGTTCCATGGTCTTGCAAACCAGGCTCATCAGGCTAATGGGGCGGTAGTTCCCGGGGTCTGTAGTGATGCCCCCTTTGTGGAGTGGGATAACTACGGCTGTGTGCCATTCAGTAGGCACAAAGTCTGAAGTGTGGCTATGATTGAACATGGTACTTAGGTGGGGTGCCAATTCATTCTGTAGTTCATGCAGAATGCAGCCTGGGATGTTGTCAGGTCCCATGGATACTGTGTTCTTGGCTTTGGAGAGTGTGGTCTTTACTTGTGCAGCTGTGATTACAGGGGCTCTGCATTCTTCTGGTATAGTGATGAGGCCTTTGGGGTGAGGGGGTGAAATTTGCACTGAACCTATCTTCCAGGATGTTGGCAATATCAGTTGGTTCTGTATATCTAGTGCCATTGTGCTATAGTTCAAAGCAGATCTGAGTGTCGCCATTGAGATTCTTGACATAGCTGTAGAATGCTTTGTAGTCGTTTTTAGAATCAGTGGTGATTTTATTTTCATAACTAACTTTGGAGGATTCTTCTTACTGAGGCTGACCAGGGAGTTCCTGCAATCAGGGGATTTTACTCTTTTTTATGCAACAGTTCTTCCTTCTATTGTAGTTTGTTTATGGCAGGGGACCACCAGATTGGCTTCCTTTTTTTTGGAGGATAGCATCTTGGTTCTGTTGGGGATGGCATGATCCATGCACTCGTGTATGTGCTTATACAGTGCATTTATATAGGATTCAGCAGTCGTACCTCTATTTTCCATCTGTATGGGTGTCATGAAGCTTGCCACTTCTGTCTTAAGAAGCATGAAGTTGGCTTTGGAGAAATTGTTTACGGTGGTTTCCTTAATGGGGGTGGGGGTGGGATACTGATGTCTAGGGTGATTAGCTTGTGGTCGGATATGACCAGTGAGGAGTTGACCTCTGGTATGGAACTTCTGTTGCCCATATTGGTAATGACCAGGTCCAGGATATTGCTGCACCTGGTGGGGGTATGGACAAGCTGATCCAGGGCATTGGAATTTATGACTTCCAGAAAGCATTGAGCAAATGAGTTAGTACATGAGTAGTTTTCCCAGTTGATGGTGGGGTAGTTGAAATCGCCCATTATTAGGGTATTGGGCTGTACCTTAATATTACCCAGTATATCAAGAAATGTGGAGTGGGCATCCTGGGACATGGCGGGGGAAATGTAACAAGTTACAACCTGGATTGCAGTCTTGCCCAGTGTTAATTGCACATAGATAATTTTGGATGCATTATGTTGAACAACTAGCCTGGAGGTGTACATATCCTTAATGAATATGGACACGCCTCTTCCTTTAGTGTTTCAGTCCAGGTCAGGTGGCCAAAAAGTTATAGACTGGTAATGTAGGGGTGATCTCTGGAGCCTTGAACCAGGTCTCCATCACTGCACAGATGTCGATGTTCTCCATTTTAAGGAGTGCCTCGAGTGAGTGCATTTTGAGGTTTAGACTTCTACTGGGCTGCGTCCTACATGAACTCCAAGAAGAGCTAAACCCAAACATAAAACTACTGTTCAATCTCAGTCTTACTACAGGATATGTGCCCAAAGAGTGGCATACAGCAACAGTGATCCCTCTCCATAAAGGTGGTGCCTCAACGGATCCTGGAAACTATCGCCCCATAAGCCTGACTAGCTTGGTCTGCAAAGCTATGGAAAGGATCATCATGGACCTCATAAATAAAGATATTGGGGACCTACAGACACTGGATCCTACCCAGTTAGGCTTTGTTAAGGGCAGATCCTGCCTCTTAAACCTGGCTGATTTCTTTGGAACAGTCACCAAGGCCATTGACAAAGGGAAGGTGGTCCACACAGCCTACCTGGACCTCGCAAAAGCCTTCGATACAATACCCCACTCGGGCATTATAAATAAGCTCACCAGCTTAAATATAAACCCCTATGTCACTAGATGGAGTGCAAACTGGCTCAAGGACAGAACCCACATGGTTAGAATTGCTGGAGCCATGTCAGACTCCAAACCAGTTACAAGTGGTGTCCCACAAGGCTCAGTCCTGGGACCTCTCTTGTTTGGTATATATTTCTCAGAGGTACAGGCCAACATGGAAGGACTGTGGCTGACCAAGTTCGCAGATGACTGCAAACTGGGCACCATAATCGACTCTCCAGCCGACACAAGCATCCTCCAAAAGGGCCTCATAGAAACAGACAACTGGTGCCAGAGCCATGGCCTCAAGCTAAATGCCAAAAAGTGTATAGTCATCCCCTTTGACCTAAACAAAGTGCCCACAAATTACCACATAGGTGGTAATCCATTAAGTACAGAAGAAGTAATTAGGGACCTGGGGACCCAAGTTGATAGCAATCTCTCATTTGACAACCACGTGGCCAAAGTGGTTAGAAAAACATTTTATATAGCCCACCTAATCATGAAGGGATTCACATCTAGATCAGGGGAGGTCATCGTGCCTCTTTACTCATCCCTCATCAGGCCCATAATTGAGTACAATGCCCCTTTTGGGATGTACCTTACCAGACACCTGCAGCAACTGGAAAGACCCCAAAAGTACTTCACCAAGAGGATCAAAGGGCTCAAACAGATGCCATATGCTGCCCGGTTAAAGAAACTCCAACTCTACTCAGTGGCATACCGCCTGTTCAGAGGCGATCCGTGCCTGACGTATAAAGCCATGTCCAACCCGGAATTAATGGACATGCTGCACCTCAGAAAATTCAAATCCCATCGAGCTACGCGCTCGAGAGACTTGAACCTCAGCACTGAAATAAATAGGACATGCTGGAGGGACAGATTCATAACCCAGAGACTCCCTTCACTCTGGAATAAAATCCCAGTCCAGGTTAGGCAGAGTCCCTCATTGACTCTCTTCAAGAGGAATTTTGATGAGTGGATGGGAGATCGTAGGTTTACCCCGGCTATCACTTCTGTGTCACTGTTAGACAGAGGCACAGTATACTAACCTCGAAAAAGGACATAGCAAAATAAATTTAAAATGGGTGGTGAAAGCCAAACACATTATGGCTAGGCTTATAAATGCCCTAGGGCAGATAACCTAGTATGAACCTATGAACCTATGAACATTGAGTAGCATTACCTTCAGATTTTGCTTGCTTATACCTGCTATGGCGGTGAGTTTGTCATTTGAATCCTGCCTAAAAAAGGCACTATATGGGTGGTAAGAGCCTTAGCCAGTATCCAGAATCCCAGGGGCGACAGGTGCAGGCCATCTCTTGCAAAGCATTGTGGTCTGTCGATCATGTCATCCCAGGTAGACAGACACTGGATCCCCTTAGAATGACACCAGTAGCTTAGTCAATTGTTGAAGTCAACCATTTTGTCCGTGTATTGTGGTATCATTCTGGGCGATGGCAGGATGCTACTCAGGACTAGGGTCATATCTGCCTGGGCTACATGATCCAAGATGTCTTCCATGTCTCTTTTCATGTAGTCCAGGGAGGTACGTCTCAGGTCATTCACACCAACATGGACAATGGCAGAGTCATATTTTTTCTTGTTGTGGAGTGACCTGAGTACTTGCATTATGTGGTAGATCGTGGCACCTGACAAGCAGCTGACAGTAACTTTCTCCTTGTTTAGCCTGGTGAGTGGGACATCAGTGTGCCTGACTATAGAGTCACCTATGGCTAGTGTGTTGGGTATGTTCTTTTGCCTTATGGGCTGAGGTTGAGTGACACACTGATTTTGTGGGCTATGTGTCATTTGAGAAGTGTTGGGGGGTGGTTTGTGTTTCAGCTTTGGAGGTCTCTGTTGTTTGGGCAGATTTTTATTGAGAGCCTCCACGAATGTAGTTGTATGTTTTATGTTACTATGTGTGGGTTTAGGTGATGTAAGTTTTGATGGGCTATGTGTTGAATGTGGTGTGGTGCAGGTGTTTACCTTCTCCCCTTGACTGTCTAGTACAGTCTTGGCTGGAGTGAGCTTGGCTTCCAGTTTGGCTATATAAGTGCATCTCTCACAGGCCGTAGTGTTGGGCGGTAGGAGGAGAGGGTTGTCAGTGTACATGAGGCAATTGCCATAATTGTCATAATCGAGGCTCAATCACACTTTCTGATGATCTGGCAACATGCCATACAGTAAGAAATGTTTTATGGAAGCCCTCATCTGCCCTTAAGCTGTATAGTATGGCAGAAAAAGAATTGTAGTAATAAAGAAATATTTGGGTGAAGACAAACAATACAGAGCATAATTATTTTGGAAATAAGTAATGCCTCTGAACAATGAATGACATAATAAATATTCATATCATGTCATTTTGAAACACAAGCCAGGACAGGTATCAGAGAGATGCATATCAACCATGGATGCTACAGAAATACATGTATCAGTTGTGTCATGAAGAACACCCTTGAAAGGCTTACAGCACTTTCCTATCATAAGGGTTATAGATGACCTAACTTGTAGGACAATAGCTGAAGAAAGATGGCCCTCTTGACTATGTGTAAGCCACTGCTGTCTGACAGATGAATGTTAACAGATTCAAGCTCCTGTTTATGATACTAGCCTCTCTACATACCTGTGTATCGCCTGTGTGTGCCACAAGAGATAGCAGTGGAGCTGCCAGAAATAACTGACATAAATGTGTGCAGTAAGAAAGGAGTTACAAATATAATTTGAACAGTCTGATTTAGTCAGAATGCTGAAAAACAGGTACATATTACTGTCCACACAACAGAGAGTAGTACAGTATCTATGCTTCTTTGCCAAGGAAGCTGTTTCTATCATGTAATGCAGACACTGTCCCAGATTTGAACCACATTCTGTCTATGTAGGTATACTATACAAGCCAGTAGTCATTGCACTTGCCACAGGAGCACTGACAGTACAACATGCCTCAAATAACAGTTTAACTGCCATGCAATCACAACATGTAATTATATGTCATTGTCCAACATAAAAATGGATACAAAAACTTGATGCAATGTTTTTTGTGTAATGTCAGTATATTCATATACTGTTGCCCTTTTCAGGAATTGAACAGCAAGCTATATAAGTCTACTGACTAATAACATGTAGATGAACCACAAGAACTACAGTGGAAGACTTAACACAAGTGTGACACTCAGTTTATGCTAGTTTATTACATCATAGGTATGTGTCACAAACAAGTTCTTTGAGATGAAAGGGATGGGGGAGGCCTCTCCCACTATAGAAGTACACATTATAACTATGTGGACGCCATTCATGCACAACAGTATAAGGCCACACAATGCTAACAGTCACTGACTGTGGATGGTGAACACCTGAGCATTTGACTACAGAAAATGCACGATATTGTAGAGAATGAATGCTCCGCTGTAGATGTGTCACTACAATTGTGAGATATGTTGGTATTTCAAGGCATTACATCATGTTATTTCTGCAAGAAATATGTGTGCCTGCAATTGCTTTACTAAGACAAAATCATACAGAGTAATGTCTCACTTCCTCATGCCAGAGAAGAATGCTTACTACAAATAGTATGTAAGGAAAATGTAATCATCCATCATCATTACAAACATTTCTATGTGAGAAATTGTCACAGCTTTTTGTAAAAGGAATCAATATGTATACGTGAACATAGCAGATATGTTTAACAAGAGTGTTAGTGACATGTACAGTCACAATAAAACTGACAACATAGTCTGAGCAGCAATGGCTGTATTTGAACTAACCTAAGATCACAAGCTACAGATTAGTGCCTAAATTGCAAGCACTACACAACACATTGCATTACAACTGTGACAATGGACAGTTGAATGGTTGACATCAGCACTGTTCATTAGCTGGATGTTTCTGCTAAAAAGTGGTTGAATGGCACAATAATGCTATACAGCTACACATCATATATGTATTTGAAGACCAGTCTACACAGTATGAGAGAGAAAGACATACTCACAGCTGGACTCAAACCTCCTACCTACTATATAGATACACAATGTACAAAGCACAGTATCAAAGTCATGCACCACAAGAGAAATCACACTACAATTGTGAGATACTGCAGTTATGGAAGCATTATATAATCATTGTGTTGCTAAAAATTTATTTTCCCTGGCTATGCTAGAATTTGCTAGTTTAACACTGTGCCGCTGTAAATATATCTCATAAGTGGAAGTGTTCATTACAGTGTTTGTGAGGTAGCTAATTGTATATGATAGCAATCACAGTCATACTATTTAAGCAAGGATGGACTTGAGCAACCTATATATCTAGTGGGTCTATATCATTTTCTTGAAACTCAAATGAGCAAATGCTCATTTGTTGAACACCTATTCAGCAAAAACACTATTCATTGACTGTTTTAAGTGAAAAGTTTCCTAGGGCAAACCGATGAACAGGTGTTTGACAAATGAGCGTTCGCTCATTTGAGTTGCGACAAAGTGATAAAGACCCATATCTGGTTACACAATCTATAAAGGGCAGTATCAGGCGATAGGTCCACAGAAGAATTCTGAGTACAAGTGAAGCATGCAGCATCTATGAAGGGATAACATCAGCACTGTATTGCCAAGGAGACGTGTATGGTAAAATGAATTTCGTAACCATCTGGGTTTATAAATGTTGCCACTTTAAATGTGTGTGTAAACCAATCTTGAATGCATTTATAGTCACACACACAGTCTTAGAAGGTAATTGCTGCTGTATTCAAACCTCCTATCTACCTAGTTACACATTCTAGAGAACAGTGCAAGAAGCCCAAGTGCCACAGGAAAAAATGTTTTTGTTAAAAGTGGGGTAAGAGAGCTGTGTGTAAAGGTAAATGTATTCACCTCAGAGAAAGTGGATATAGCACCAAGCATTACACATACACATTTCCTATGTTGAGCTCAGCTCTGAACCTCTTAATTATCTAATTACACAATCTAGACAGCTCAGTATTAGTCACAAGTGCCACAGGAGAAGCCTGACTCATAAGAAGACATTGCACTTTTGACAGGATGACTTCATCATTGTGTTGCAGAGAAGATGCTTTTGTTAAAAGTAGGATAACAGAGCCATGTGCAAATTTAAATGCACTCTCCTCAGGGGAAGTGGATATAGCAACAGGTATTTTACACACACACACACACACACACACACACACACACACACACACACACACACACACACACACACACACACACACTAATTTCCCATGTTGAAAACTGAACTTCCTAGCTATCTAGTTACACAGTCCAGAGACTACAGTATTAGTTGCAAGCACCACAGGAGAAGTCTGACTATTATGAGGATACATTGCAATTTTGACAGGATGACATTGTCACTGTGTTACAGAGAAGATGTTTCTGTTAAACATGGGATAATGGAGTCATGTGTAAAGTTAAATGAATTCCTCTCAGGGGATATATCACCAAGCATTACAGATGCAAACACACACACACATTCCCCACATTGACCATCGAACCTCCTACCTATCTAGTTACACAATCTAGAGAGCATAGAAATAGTTGCAAGAATCACAGGAATTGTTTAAATTTTTGATATGAAAAAGCACATTTGTACTTATTAGAAATCTGCTGTTTGGGACAGCTGGTGCTGTGCATTGCAGGTGTCTGGACAAATGCATATGTGTGCACAGGACAAAGTAACAGCACTGTGATTGTCCCATGTATTGACATACTTCTCTACTAAGATTTAAATACAGTCCTTCATGTACACAGAGTTACTGTGAGGGACATGTACCTATTTCACAGTATGGGATACCAAAAGAATCACAGCTGTAAGCCAGTGGATTATCAGTCAATCTTTCTTGTCACTTCATTCAGGTATGATTGCACACTTGTCTCATGTTTGCACAATGTGCATTGACAAGGCAAACAGGCACTTCCTACATAGGACAGTGCACTGCAAAATAAGTGCGACACCTGCGCCCTGGCTCAGCAATCAAGGACCCTCAATCCTCACCACTAACACCAGTAAGGAGTGTCTCATATAAGAGGAAAGGATAACAAATACACACAGTAAAGTGCAATTTCCCTTAAGAGCACACAGAGATCACAGTCAATCTAGGGCTGGTTGCTCCCTTGCTCTCCAGGTCCCCAATAAGACTCCCCACTGGCACAACTATAGGGTCCAGATCTCAGCCAGCTGGGCAAGCTAAAACCTCTGGCACCCTCTCTGTCCAACCAGTGCTTCGTGTCCCTGCCCAAGTAGCTGACACACACATACTTTGAGATAAGAGTTTATACAACCACACAGACACTCCCGGGGAAGGCTGGCACAGGTTCTCCAGCTGTGCCCCTTTTACCCAGACTATATGGTAGAAATCACTGCCACCACCCAGCTAATATTTATCAGCTATTAAAAGGCCCTTATGAAAGGGTGCCCAATTATTAACGTGCAATATTATTATCTAATTAGTAGTATAGCCCAGGGCTAAAGCTATTAGAGTGGCTTTGTACAATTTTACCAAAGGTATGCAAGTACTCTTAAGAGCTTAAATTATCTCTGCACAAAACAGCCACAGCTGAAAGGTTTAAACATATTTAATAATAAATAATAAAAACACAAGACAATACTTTCTACTACACCGTGCTAGTCAAGATTTCAGAGATCACAGCGAAATACTTAAAACAATTCAGTAGTACAGTTCTGACATCACAGAAAAAATAGTCTAATCTTTCTAGTTTCTAGCTATTTCTAAGAGAAAAACACAAGTCTAAAATAAACTTACATATAGAGCAAGACAGTGTTGGTGTTGGATGGTCAAGACAAAAATGCTTAATGCTCTCTGATTCTCTCTGTTTTTAAAATCACATTCCTGGTTCACATTACATAATTCTTCACACTTCCCTGGGTTCCCAGGCTAACAGAAACTACATTTACATTCTTCACCTGTGGGCAGAAACCAGAGCAATAAAGGACATTTATGCATGCAAATTCTGGCCATTAACTGTAGCCTTACAACAATATTAAGAATTCCTTCACCTAGACAGGCCGGAGCTGACTTTAGAGCAAAGGGTCACAACATGCTTTACTTGGTCAGCAGAGTGCACTGTTGTTACAATTTTGTAACAGCATTTTTTTTTCATTTAAGACAACAAGCCTGTGGCTTACATTAATATTTACAAATGACAGAATTATCTATAAAATTCTATCTGGCTAGGCTGGCAGCCTTCACCCATCTTCACCCAATCTTCACAATAACAGTGATGGATTAATTGTGAATAGGTTAGCCAACACTGTAACACAGTTGCAGCTGTAACTATTGCAGAGCAGATATACACTAACCAATTGAATTAACTGAGTCAACATAATTCTGAAGTAAAGATAACTTGTTAAAATTCAGTACAGACATACAACTTGTGCAACCTAAACAAAGAATTATCTGTTGTGTTTCTTAACTCGCTGACAGAAAAACAGCACTGCCAAGCTCAGCTGCACTGCTGATTGGAAAGTATTTGCGCATGTGTAATCATATCATGAGGTGTTGAACTTAGAATGGGAATTAGCAGTAGACTACAGTGCTCTTTGATGACTTTTGTGCAAAGAAAAATTATATGCATACAACCATATGTGAACCTGCTGGAAAACAGAACAGATATGTGCTATGGTCATTTTTTTCATGTGTAATGATTTTCACATTTGTCAGACAGTTTCATTTAGTCAATCCTTATATGGATGTTACCAGTGTATTATGAAACACATGAGGAACCAACCATGTTATTATTGGTGGAAACATGATTTCTGGAAATATTTGGAATCAAAAAGATTTTTTTTAAACAATTTTATTAGAAGTGCTGTTGAAAATACAATCAACATATAAAGAATGAACCATTTTAAATTATGTGAAAAAATGATCATATACAGAATTAAACAAATTTAACTATATACAAAATTGTTCACCGTAACTCTTAAATATCTACTGAAATAGTTTCTATATATACAATATTTACTGTAAAAATAAATTATTTTTGTAACAGTTCATAAACTTTGTTCCAACTAGTATAAGTAGAAGTATTCCTAGAGCAGCTATACTTGATGGTCAGTTTTTCCAAACAACAAATTTCATTAAGCAGATTTTTAAATTCTTGTAATGACAGAGAGCATTGTGATTTTTGAATGACACAGGATTGGTGGGAAGAGTTGGACAGTTGGTAACAGGAATACACAATACAGCTATAATAACACATTAGTACGTTTCATTTATGGACATATTTGTGTTGTTACTGTTTGCTTTGTCAGCATTATTATTCAGGCAAGATCTATACAAGACAGCTTCACAATAGGGAGCAGCACATTAATATAACAGCAGGATAATGGTGTGTTAAGGAAAGGTGTAGCCAACATTTATAGACACAGGGGTCATACAAAACATTCAGAAACATTTTTGCATCCATCCTTTTGAAGTTTAGAGCATTCCAAGAAACAAGTAATACCCGAGTATTATATAAGCACACCATGTAGGAATTCATACTTCAAAAAATTCACGTGACAGCATATTTCAAAAATGAAAATGTATTTTGTCTTCATAACCCTATTGACAGCTGTAATCTGTACATTCAATCCTTCAACTTGTTGAAAAGTATATTAAACTGACTAAACATAGCTAAGAACAGCAGGTAAAAACTCAGAAGATATTTTCATAAGCTGTGTACTTGCACTTAGCCTTAGTTGCAGTAGGTACCCAGTGCCAGACACTGTGTAAATACAGAGGTTGAAGAATAACGATACAGAATGGGGAAGATACATCTTCAGGGAGAGAGGGAGTCAGGGACAAAATACCTTACGACAGAAGGATAACAGTGGCTGATAATGTCGAACCAACAGGTACACATACAATGTGTACCAAAAATAGTAACACTTAGCTAATGCCCAGATTAGAACCCTTGAACGTAATCAAAAATCTGTCTGTATAAGTGGGTATTATCTCATCATGTCACAAAGGAATTACTACTTCACATCATTTAAATAACACAATTGAAGGACTGTGACAACTAAATGAAACAGTAGGGGTGAACAAAGAGAGATGAGACGGAGAGAGAAATAGCAACAATATATTTTGTGGGACATGTAGGAGTATCTGTATGATGTGTTACTCTTATTAACTCATTATTCAGCCATCATGTTCTGTACAATTAAGTGCTTGACATAGGGAAAAATAAAGGACATGAAACTGCAACCAACATGAAGACTTTAGCAACTCTCCCTGTTGGGGCTACAATGTTTTTGCAAATGATATCTTGCTTCACTGTTCAAATGGTATGCTAATGAAATGAGTAAATTGAGAGAAATACAAATATTTGCAGTTAACTATATGACAGGAATATGAAATGTCATGAAATAATAATTTGACCTACAGCTTTAGTCAAACCCATGATACTATGCAAAAACATCAGTCTACAAATAGGATAGTTATTTCATCATACCACATAGGAATTCCTAGCTCATTACATCCAGCAGCCTAATAACTGTTACATTAACTCACAGTACTGCCTTTAGTTTGCCTTTATTATGTTTTCTCATACCACAACAGATTTAAGCCATTTGTGTGAAAGTAACCAGACCATTGTAGCTGAAATGTAAATCTTCAGTCTTTGCAACAGGATGTTAAACAGCATTCACCACCACTCGGCATTGTTGTACTTTCGCCAACCTCTGCGCAAATACTGAAGACATAAAGTAAAGGGTTTTCCATGAAATATTTCTGGCCACATATATGTATGAATTGATTTTTGACCAGATTAAAAAGGGTGGCTAGGACAGTGGTGAAAACAGTGTTGGCAAGCAGAGGCTAGAACACAGGAAAGAATGCCATAATCTGCAGGAGGGTGGTGGGGGAGTACCATGACTATCCACTTTTTCACAACATAAATGTATTATTGTGCACACAATTTCATGACTTTGGAGAGTCACCACACCAGACATGGATTACAACAACAGAAAAATGTATGGCCATGGCCAACTGGACCAAATCAAGTGGGTCAAGATGACACATAGGCAAAGGGGAGGGCTATGTATGGGGAGTAATAATAATATATATATATATATATATATATATATATATATATATATATATATATATATATATATATATATATATATATATTTATATTATATTATGACATGTTATTTACGCCCTGTAATCTTTTAGTTAGGAAACTCTGTGGACATTCCAGTTGTTGGATGTACTCAATGAATGACAGGTCTGATGAATGTTGAATATAGTGGAACAAATTTCTCCTTGGACCTAAATGCCATACCTTTGTTTATAAGTTGTACAGCATAGACTGATTTTCTCATTACTGTAGACATGTGTTGGTCAAAGGCCAGATAACTGTCTATGTGTGTCCCCAAGTCCCTGACTACTTGGTCACCTCTTAGGGGTGTTTGTTGATATGATAGTTATCAGGGGTGGATAACTTTCCGAAGGATACTGTTATGCATTTCTTGGCATTTAGCTTTAGTCAAAGTCTCTGACACAAGCTATCTGTCTGTGTCATCCCTTCCTGGAGAACATTAGTATTGATGGGGGATGCTATTACTGCTTCTAATTTGCAATCTTCTGCAAATTTGGTTAGCCAGAAGTTGCTGACATTGGCATTGACTTCAAAGAAGTCAATTCCAAAAAAGTGCTATCCCAGAATTGATACCTGAGGGACTTTGCTTGTGACTGGCCTATTGTAGTGGTGAACTCCCCAATTCTCACTTCCTGGATGGCAGCTGTGATCCAGCTGGTTATCCACTGAGTTACATAAGGGTTTATACCTAAACTGCTGAGTTTATCAACAATGCCTTAGTGGGTTATTGTGTCAAATGCCTTGCCCATGTCAAAGTAGGGAGTGTGAACCATTTTACCATCATCCATTGCTTTGGTAACCTTCTCAAAGAATTCCTCCAGGATGAGGAGACATGAGCTGCCCTTGATGAATCCAAATTGAGATGGGTCCAATGTCGGGAGGTTTTCTATGTCATTACTGACCATTTCCATGATAATTCTTTTCCATGGCTTTGCATATAAGACTAGTGAGGCTTTTGGGTCTGTAGTTTCCAGGGTCTGTAGATGGCCCATCTACATGCAGAGGAATGGCTGTTACTGTTCTCCATTCATGAGGGGCAAAGCTCATTTGAAGGCTACACTTAAACAGCAATTCCGGTGGGCCTGACAGGTCCTGCTTCATACTATTTAGAAGGTATCCTGGGATACTGTCTAGGCCCATTGATGAAGCATTCTTGGCTTTAGAAAGACTACTGAGGACATGTATGGAATTATATTTGGTGATATTTCCTAAAGAGAGGTTGGGGGGAGAGAGGGGCACAGTCAGGACTTAATTTGTCTACGAGTAGGTTTGCTATATCTTCTGGCTCAGTGTATGTGGCTCCATTAACAATGAACTCTGCACACAATTGTGTATTGCCTTTGAGGTTGAGGACATAGCTAAAGAATGCCTTGTCACTGGACTGGAAGGACACATTTATTTCAAATTTGGCTTTGGTAATATGGTTAAGAAGTAACAAGAAATATTTAGAGGGACTGGCAAATGTTAAATTATTGTAGAACAGGGAGAATCTCACAAAACAAGAACAGGAGCAATTGCAGAATGTTAAACAGAAAATAACTAATACAGAGCAATAGATAAAAAAATATTGCAGATTGTATATACATACATATGCATATTTTATATATATATATATATATATATATATATATATATATATATATATATATACCACAAAATCAGTATAACCACAAAAGATGGTTATGACATGTCAGGTTGAGATGAACAGTGATTAGAGGCAGGTATGTACAGATGGTCTATATAATGTAATGGTAGATATATACAATATTTACAGATGTCATATAATGTGTGATCAAATTTAGAAGATGAAAGAATGTGGCTTGTTGTTGGAACTACTATTGTGATACCAAGTATTAAAAATAAATACAAAATGCTTAAATGAAAAAGAATAACAAAGTTAAGAAGCACTTAAGTGCTAAAACTGAGATTTTGGAGACCTCATTTATGTAAATGCAGGAGTAGTGACCGTTGCAAAAATTAGGAACAGTAGATACACTTGTTGCATTTATTACAAAGAGTTTGAAAGAGAGCATAGTGATAAAAGATAACTTAGAAGTTTAAGGTAAATCCAAAAAGGAAACAGGTCGCACTCGTAGCTGGAAAATACTTTATTTAGCGCTTTTGTCAGTTCGTATGCAATGACTTCTTCAGAATGACCATAAAACCATTTCATCTATTTTTATACTGTCACGTGTTAAACACAATACATCTCAATTAATTAATTTAATTTAATTCAGCTAGCCTGAATATAAATTTTGAATTTTAAAGCTATACCCCCTCTTTTTTTAAGTTAAAATAAATGCATCAATTTCCACTTTTAAACCAATAATTAAAATCCTTTACATTTCATGTAACCATTTATTTTACGTAAAAAAAAACAATTGATTGTTCACATTTAAAATATCTCAACCCTAAATATTATATTTCATTTAAAACATATGAAAATGTGGATAACAAAATTATGCAATATATGAACATGCCTACCACCTCTCACAAAATGAAAGTCAAACTTTAATTTTAAGTTTAATCTAACTTAAAAAGAGGGGGTATAGCTTTAAAATTCAAAATTTATATTCAGGCTAGCTGAATTTAATTTAATTAATTAATTGAGATGTATTGTGTTTAACATGTGACAGTATAAAAATGGATGAAATGGTTTTATGGTCATTCTGAAGAAGTCATTGCATCCAAACTGACAAAAACACTAAATAAAGTATTTTCCAGCTAAGAGTGTGACCTGTTTCCTTTTTGGATTATTTGGTTTGTGGTCTTTACATGGTTAACAGTGTTTTTGGAGCTGGGGAAAGGAAACACTTATTTGGCTGGAGGTTCCACCGATGAATTAGCGAAAACTATAGGGAACCTGTCTTCACTCATTGGGGTGTTGACGCAACAGCTTCTTGGCTTTGGGAGGAAGCTCAACACCTCTCCAACTATGTTTGGGCTTCAGGGGAAAGAAACAATAGTTTCCTTGAATGAGTCAACAGCTAGCATACCCCCAGGTCAGAGAAGTCTGTTACAAGGCAGCCAGCGTTCCCAATATGGAGGTTTGGGCACCGGACAACGCCGATGCAGTCAATTGAATAACCAAGAGGACTTACAACAAGGATTTAATATTTCTGACTGGTTGTACAAGGAAGGACATTGCGACTTTGGTTTTTCACCGGAGCACATCATCCAAGGTACTGTAGATCAAAAGCTTAAAATTTTGGAGAAGGATGTGTTTAGACTAAGGAAACTACAGGTGGAAAATCATTATCTAAGGGAATGTTTAAAACAGCAACAGATACCAAAGGGACTAAGATGTTGGAAGTTTCCAAATGGGTTGGTTAATGGCTCTGAACTTCATACAGACTTATTACAAGCTTTGTTCAGCCATCATGGTTGTGAGTTATTGGAGCTTTTGTTAAAAGATAATGACAAAATGTTTAATTTGTTAAAAGAAGCTGTGAATAGACTGGACGAACAACTAAAAGAAGATTTGTGTTTTTCATTAAAAATGAATGAGCATAAAGCTATATTTGTAAATGTGGATACAAGCATTGCTGGTATCAGAGATAAAAACGGTAAAAGTTAGAAAGAGATAGAAAGCAATACGAGTTAGGACAGGCCTACCCTTTACCAAAGGGCAGTATTGGGTCTAATTCTGCACAAATTGAACTCATAGAAGAAGGGTCTACACATGAAGAAGAGGGAAGGGATATAACTGATGAATATCAAGAAGTCAATGACAATTATGAAAATGTCCCTTTAGGAACCCCTCCCAGAAGGTCAGAGAGAATCAGGAACCTTCAACACAATTATAACAACAACATGTCTTACAGCAGGAATTCCTGGAATGGCCGTGGATGGGGTAGAGGAACATATGGGACGGTGGGGAGGGGGAGAGGCAATGTTGGGAACTGGTAGGTACAGAGAACAGAGACCTGGTATTAAGTGATGATAATTTGAACTGTAATGTTATTTGCAATAAACATCAGGATTTTAAAATTTATAATCTGTCTAATACCCAGGTCACTGTAGAATGGGCTAATCTGTTTCAAAAAAGGGCTTAGTTTTGTACCCTTAAAATGCCAGAATAGATAGAGCATTAATTGATTTCATGGTATATATCAGGTAGCTTAATCTTGATATGGTTTTAAATAGGGACAACGAGAATCAAAGTATCCCAGCATGTAGGAAAACTAGCGTATTCAACCTCCCCCTGCACCCCACCCTACAATTGTTTGAAAAGATGTGTGTAAATGATTTTATGAACATCTGTAAACACAGTAAGACCTCTAGGAGTGAAGGCAATTTAACACAAGGTGAAGAAAAACTATTAAGTGACATCTTGGATAACAAGTCAATAAGGGTCATGAAACTGGATAAAGGGGGAGGGTTGGTGGTGATGGATCAGCAACAATATGTGGATAGTATGTTAAGTCACTTGTTTGGGGATGGGTTTGAACAGGTTTCAGTGAATTAATTAAATATAGCATACAGAAATATAGATGCGACTCTGTATGAACTGTTACTTAACAACCAGATTTCTAAACAGGAACATGACTTTATGGTACAGGAAAATCCTAGGATTCCAACAATCTTTGTCATCCCTTAGATCCACAAAGACACCACCAACCCTCCCTTAAGGCCTATAGTTGATGTTAAGGCCTCAAAGACCCTGACCATTGCCAAATTCCTGTATTTCCAGTTGAAAAATAGTTTAAGTAAATTCCCTCATATCATAAAAGACTCTTGGGACTGCCTAAGAAAAATCAACCAGGATTTATATAGGGAAGATATAATTTTAATTAAGGTGGGTGTGAAAGACCTCTTTAATGTCATACCACACTCTGAAGGAGTGGATTTGTTTTATGATTTTTTATGCAAGAATTCTGATTTCTCACATACTAGGATACTTACATTCAGGACATTGATTGAGTTAGTCTTGGAGAATAACTACATTTTGTTTGAGGGCCAACTTTTTAGACAGACGTTGGGGGTTGCTGTGGGGCAGTGTGTGCCCCTGTGCTTGCAAATATTGTATTGGCCCAATGGGAGTTGACCAAGGTTTTCCCCTCTGAAAGTTATAGTTGGTGTAAATTTTATGGTAGATACCTGGATGATATACTAATTCTGTGGGGAGGTAATGAGGGTCAATTGAAGGAGTTTTTTCCTACCTCAATTCCAACACCTCTTTTTTAAGGTTTACGATGGAGACCAACACAGAAAGTATTAGTTATTTAGACATCCAGATTAGGAAAAACAAAGAGTTACAAAATATACATCTACCATTTATAGGAAACCAACATACTCAAATATTCTACTCCATTTTGATAGCGGCCACCCCCTGCATCAAAAAAGGTCCCTGGTTAAGGTGCAGGGGGTAAGGCTTGCAAGGATGGCTAGTGAGTTAGACTTGTTTTGTCATGAAAGAGATGTACTATTAGATATGTTGGCCAGAAGGGGATACCCACACAAATTTGTGGAGCCAATATTAGAGGAGGTCACCCTTAAGAGAATATCAGGGCATTTTTACCCTTGTTGGGTCTTGGTAGTAGAGAAGACAGACCAGATGTAGTTACTGACAATAGAAATAGTAACAGTAATATATTCAAGAAAGCTATGATTTTGACTTACAACCCACCATACCCCCAATTTAGAGATGCCCTGTTTAAAATTGGTTCATCTTACAAAATGATGAACATGTGGGCAAAAAAGTAGAAGACAGACCATTGGTGGTATACAAAAAAGATAAGTGTATAAAGAATATGTTAGAAAGGAAAAAGGAGGGGGTAAGATCACAAACCAGGGGTTACACTAGGAAGTGTGGACACTGTTCACAGTGTAAATTTATATTAGAGGGTGACAAGGTGAATATACCAGAGTATGGTATAGTGAAGTCTTTGCATAGGAACAATTGTGGAACTAAAAATGTGGTCTATATCGCACTATGCAAATGTGTAATAGATACTACATAGGTAAAACAAAAAATTCATTTAGATCACATACATATGCAATTGGAAGAGGGAATGTTAACAACGCCTTAGTCAAACACCTTAATAGGTTTCCAGAACATAGTTTTAAATTCACAATACTGGAACATATAGAAATCAGTGAAAGAGGGGGACCAAGTGAATTATTCTTGGAGTACAAGGAGATGATGTGGCAATTGAGGGTCAATGCCACAAGTCCCCCTGGGTTGAATGAGGCAGTGTCCCTCACCAGTTATTTAAAGTTAAAGTCTGACTTTCATTTGTGAGAGGTGGTAGGCATGTTCATATACTGCATAATTTTCTTATCCACATTTTCATATGTTTTAAATGAAATAACATAATATTTAGGGATGAGATATTTTAAATGTGAACAATCATTTTTTTATGTAAAACAAATGGTTACATGAAATGTAAAGGATTTTAATTATTGGTTTAAAAGTGGAAATTGATGCATTTATTTTAACTTATAAAAAGGGGGTATAGCTTTAAAATTCAAAATTTATATTCAAGCTAGCTGAATTTAATTAAATTAATTAATTGAGATGTATTGTGTTTAACATGTGACAGTATAAAAATGGATGAAATGGTTTTATGGTCATTCTGAAGAAGCCATTGCATACGAACTGACAAAAGCGCTAAATATTTTCCAGCTATGAGTGTGACCTGTTTCCTTTTTAGATTAGTAAACAAAAAGGCACTAAGGTAACATAACAGGTAACCTCACAAAACCTTTATTAATCCACAATTTGATGAATGAAGAAATAAAAAACAGCAACTTGAACTGACTGTTAGGAGGCACCAAACCACACTAATAATGCTGAAGGCTTTTATTCGTTTTAAATATGTAAACTTCATCAGAATGAACATTAGCCTTTACCACCATGACCAAACTAATACCAGAATTTACAAATCACATGACTCATATCAACACATTAAAAGCTTTTAAAGCCTCTTGTAGCTAAAATACTGGATCTGATGAAATTGGTTGATGAAGCTGATTGACAAAATCACTTATATGAATAAAGCTCATTTGAGAAACATTACTGGAGAAGAAGCATTCTTTGTAACTTCTTCCAGACACAAAAAGAAAAAGTTAAGCAAACAGCCTTTGGCACTACATCAGGCTAGCAATTTGCCTCAACCCCAGGTAGGTGACTCTGTTGTGGTCAAAACGTGTTCCTCAAACCATTCATCTTTAACCCTGGATCCCTCTGATGGAGCACCCATGGCCACTATGGACTGGGAGTTAGCCATGTCCTCTGTGGCTGTTTGGGTCCCCTTAGTGGGCAATGGAGTGCTACTCTTGTTGGTCCTGAGACATGGAACAGGGAAGGCTTCTCCATTTATTCAAAATATTGTGCCAATCTCTAGGGAAGCTATTGATGCTATTAATAACATTACTAGCCCCATTTTTCCTGTCAAAAAGAAACAGAAAACTAAACATTTATATATTCCTCTCAAATTTTATCAGATGGTACTAGTTTGCTCATAGGTTTGGTTCAGGGTTTAATTCAGGCTATTGATCCTTCTTATAAGGATATTTCTGGTAAAAGAAAGAGGAATATTATTTTTCTGAAGAGATTCATGAGTCTGAATCTGGACAGGAAGATGAAAACAGACAAATATAGGGATTTCTCTTAAGTTTTCCTATTCAAACTCAGAGAAGATGTCAGTTTCTGATTCTCCCTGTGCGGGCTCTCTTTCTCTGAGATTATTTCCAGACTGTGCTGTGCTTTCAGTAGAAGACCACTGATGTTTCTCAATCCCTCAGAAAATACTAAGAACTGTTACCTGAAGGAATCTCCAGAATCTTCATTTATTCCCATAGTTCTGTCAGCTCTGGAGGATGTGTGTGTCACTGCCTGCAACTTTTCTGATAGTCAGTCTGCTGCCCCTAAAAGGCAGATAGGATGTATAAAGTTAATCAGTCTTTTAAGTTTTTACACATTCTTCCCAAACCTGACTCAGCTGCTGCTCAACGTTTGGTTAATTCCATTCCTACTCTTTCTGACAAGGACAAAACGATTATTGATACATATGGAAAAAAACAATGCATGCTTCTGCAACTTTGATTTTCAGAATTTTGAATTGTCAGGCTCATATGTTAAAGTTTATTCTACTTGTGAAAGTATGAGGAATGTTTTGTCTGCAGTTTCTTCTTGTGAGGAAAACATTTGTTTAAATAATTTAATTTCTTCCATTGTGCAACTCATTACTCATTGTTTACAATGCATGTATGACTCAGTTGATGCTTTTTTAGGGATATGGCCACTGGTACTATGGCAGTGGCTGCATTTTCAGAACATCCAAGATAATGAGAAAAATGAGATTTTACATTCCCCTTTGGATAGAGACTTTGTTTTCTGTTCATATGCTGCAGAGGTTATCAAAATGTGTTATGAAAGGGATACATTGATATGGGGAATCTGTAAGATTTTTTAGACCTCCTTTTCCAATTTTTCTAAGGGATTCTCTAACTCTTCATCCAGTTTTGGCATAAATAATAAATAAATAAATAAAAATAAATAAATAGTCTCAGCAAAACATATGTTTAAGAAGAAATGGGGGCTCTAAAAAGAATTCAGTAATCCCCAGAAAAATCAAAGGTAGTCCAACAAGACAGAATGCCGATTTAAGGATCTTGTCCCCCTTCCCACCATGGCAGTCCTGTTTCCCTTCCAGAATGTCTGACTCTCCACTTTTCTCTTTTACAACAGATAGTTTCAGGCAATTAGGTACCAAAGATCATTCATCAAGGGTACAGATGACAGTGAGAGGAAATCCCTCCTTTTCAGGGGGTGACTTCGCATCCACTAGACCAGACTCTTTTATTTCCACTTGTACCTTAATGCATGTTGCCCCAGAGAATGACAGAATGAGTTCCTTCTTCCCAAGCTGGGAAAGATTTTTATTCAGGAATGTTTTCAGTGCCAAAGAAAAAAATTCTTGGTGATCAGTTCTAGATATTACTCTCCTAAAACTGTTTGTGATAGTGCTCATGTTTAAAATAATGTCATTTCACAACCTGTTACCTTTTCTTCCGAATTCAAATTTCCTGATAACAGTAGATTTAAAAGGTGCTTATTACATCTCCTTTCACCCAGACTTCAGACATTTGTTAAGGTTTTGTGTGTCTGGGTCACATTATTAGTTCTCTGCTTTGCCCTTTGGACTATCCACTGCACCAAGAGTGTTCACAAAGTATCTAGCTCCAGTTATAACTTATTCAGGCTACATGGTATCCACATTTTACATATTTAGATGACTTGCCTATAGTTGTACAGTCTTTTTCAAAGTGTCAGGTATCTCTCACTTGGAGAAGAGATCTCTAACACAAGCTAGGATTCCAAGACAACATTCAAAAGTCTTTTTGATTCCTTCACACAAGACTACATTCCTGGGGTGTCAGCTAGACACCTAAGTTTAAAGAGCTTTTCTTCTGCAGGAAAAACAAAATAGCTCTATATCTATATATTTTTCTAAGGTTTTCCACTCAGACCTTGGTCTGTGCAAGGCAATATCTCGGGATTTTGGGTATTGTGGTATCTAAGATTCTCATGGTAACCCTGACAAGACTCCATGAGAAAGACACAATGTTATCTGAAATCTGAAGTCTCTTTGTCCCACCACCAACATTCTTAGTCTTTTCAAATTCCAGTGTTGTGGTTTGTCAGATAAGAAATCACTTGGTAGACACAGAAAATTTCCTTAAATCTAGGTCTCCCCTTTTCCCTCCCTGCCACCTCAGATTTTGCTTGGTGTGCAGTTTCAGGAAGAATAAAAGTGCAACTTGTGTGGGACACCAAGGACAGATGCAAGTGCATAGATATTAAAGAAATGCTTGCCCTGATCAAGGCACTCAACTCTCTGAATTATCTTTGGTCCTCAGGACCTCTTCAAATTGTTACAGACCATACCACAGTCATGTGGTACATGAACAAGCAAAAGGGAACCAGGTCATGCTCCCTTTGCAGACTAGCCATGTTAGCTTGGGATATAGCTTTACAGCACAGTCTCATTCTACAGCCATCCTCTATTCCATTAGAGTAAAAATGCGTGACAGACAATCTGAGCACATCACAAGCCACACCCTTCCCCTAATTATACACTTACCAATCCAATTATTTTCATGGAACTTCATTTACATACAGACCTATACTATCATCACTCTTCATAATATCTACCCAAATATCTTATTCTTACTCCAATCTGAATCCATCCTACCTCATTAATTAGCCCTACTTCATACTGATACTCTATCTTTCTTTCTTAAAATGCCCATATCTTACCACTCTAAACTAACAAATCTTGTTCACCTACTCTCTGCTTTATCTATTCTATCTATATCCTTTGTTCAGACCTCATATGAAAATCTACATTTTAAGGAATTTCTCCATCCCCTAAGACAAACACAGCCTCTAAATCAACTGAGCTCTCATAGCCATGCTAACATCACCTCTACCTCACACTACCTCTTCCCTAAGTATCATAGGTTAGTCCATATTTCCTTTCAACAAACTAGAAAGTCTCAAAATAATCTCTACAAACTCTTAAAGTTTTTACTTATCCCTCAACAATATCCTTTACTTCACGGTGACATTCATCCCAACCCTGGTCCATACAACACCACCCCACTCAAGCCCCACCAACCCCAGGCTACCACCCCTTTCACCTCTACTAAAACTCCAAACACATTACTCATAGGTCATCTCAACATCCAGAGCTTAAATAATAAAACTAGCCAACTCCATGCTCTACTAGACACCCACTCCTCTGATATCCTATGTCTAACAGAAACCTGGCTTAAACCAGTAACAAAGGATAATGAATTTATCCCACCAGGTTATAATATAATAAGACCAGACCGTACTACCAAAAAGAGTGGAGGGGTAGCAATCCTGTTTAAGTCCAGGTTACAGGTTTCCACAGTAGATATACAACTACCTATAGATAGTAACACTGAAATCCTTATCTCTAAGCTTCAGATCAATGCTAGTAAGTCCATCTATATAATATGATCCTACCTACCTCCTGGCAATAATATCAACATCCTTGAATCTATCCTGTGCTGGCTTTCCACATCCTTCCTACAAGAAACCATAGTTCTTGGTGATTTTAATATTGATTGACATTGCTGTACCTCATCCAAACCTACACTCCATATAAATCTCTATGGCTTCTCTCAAATTATTACCACCCCTACCAGAATCTATAAGCCTAGTAAAAAAGAAAGTACCTTAGACTAGATCCTAGTAAATAGCCATCCCTTCTCTTACAAAGCAGATACCCTTCCTGACGATATAAGTGATCATTTCCTTACTTACATAATCAGGCAAAAAACCTTCATTACCCACCAAACCCTCTTTAAAACTACTCAGAACAAAAAAGACTTTAATTTGAATAGCTTCCAAGCAGAGCTGCAAGCCTGCAACTGGTCTCCCATAAAACAACTCCCCCTTGAGGAAGCAGTATCCTATTTCATCTCTAAATTCCTGCAAATCCTGGAATACCATGCCCCCACTAGATCTATAAGAACTAGTAGTAAAGCCGCTCCATGGCTCACTAAAGAAACTAGGCAAAAAATCCTAATAAGAAATAAGATTTGGTCTAAATGGAGAAATACCAAAAACCTAACTGACCACCAGAACTACAAACAGCTAAGAAATGCCACAAAAAAATCAATACTCCACGATAAAATAAACTACTATTTTAAACTCCAGCACAAGCATCAACAAAAACCTCAAACTTTCAGGTCAGCTATAAATAAACTTTTACACCCAGGCCACACCAAGACTCCTATCTCTGCAGGTCTCTCCTTAAACTCCCCTAATGAGATTGCCAATGCCCTAAATACCTTCTTTACAGAAACTGTTCAATCTCTTGCTAACTCCTTACCTCCTGGTAGCTCAACCCTCCCCTCTTCCCTTACTAAAACACCCCCTACCTTTCACTTAAAGACATTTCCTACATCTCTCATCTTCAAACTACTTACCAAGCTTAAACCATGTACCCCCTCTGCTGATCACCTACCAGCCGAATACCTACAAATTGCAGCAAAAGTGCTGTCCTATCCTGTTTCCATACCAATTAATAGAACTATTACTGAAGGCTCCATCCCATCTCTCTGGAAAATTTCTCACATAATCCCACTCCATAAGGGTGATAATGCAACAGAACTTTCTAACTATCACCCTACTATCTCCTCTTGTCAAAGTAATGGAAAAATGTATTCATCAACAACTCTTGATCACCTTCTCCAAAATAACTTACTTGCAGACTGTCAACATGGCTTCAGGCCCTTTCATAGTACTACTACTGCTCTCTTATCCTTCTCTGATTGCATCAACATACATTGTAACAATAATAACCTCTCTGCTGCACTCTTTATTGACCTCTCAAAAGCCTTTGATATGATGAACCATCAAATACTTTTAGACATTCTAAAATCACTCTCATTCACCTCACAGGCACTTCAATGGTTCAAGTCCTATTTAGGAAACAGACAGCAAGCTGTCCTCTGGGACAACAACTTTTCTAGTTCTCTTTCTGTTACACTAGGGGTCCCACAAGGCTCAATCCTGGGACATCTCCTCTTCTCGATATTCATTAACGATCTACACTTACACATTCCCCAAGCCATCTGCATTCAATATGCAGATGACTCGACAGTAGTCTGTACTGCCCCCTTACCAGCTGCGCTTCAAACCATTACTCAAACTGTATTTAACTCAGTTGAAAAATGGTTTCTACAACGATGCCTCCTATTAAATGCCAAAAAAACTAAATTACTGCTTTTCACTCTGACACTAAAGTTCTCTCCTATTGACCTCACCATCAAGGCCAATAATGGTACTACCATTAAACCAGACCCATCCACTAAACTATTAGGCATAACAATTGATCAACACCTTAAATTTGACTCGCATATCAACTCGACTATCAAAACTGCTAACAGAAAACGTGGCTCTCTCTACAGAATAAATTCTTTCCTAACCCCGGAAACCAGAACCACCATTGCCCATACCCACCTCATCTCTACCCTCTTGTATGCCTTACTTATATATACTAATCTTTCTAAAATTAACATTACTAAACTGGCAACCTGCTATAACAACACTGCCAGATTTGCCACAGGCTCACCTTTTAGAACCCACCACTGTTTAAATCTTAAACAGCTAGGATGGCTAGAGCTACAAAATTAGCTAAATTTCAACAACTTACCATCACTCATAAGATACTTTATCAGCCCAATAATACTCCTATTCCTCTTATCACCCCCTATAGAAATCATACTACCCTTCGCTCAGCAAATAAATTACTGACAACTATCCAGAAATCCATTAATAAAGCAGGTGACTCCCTCTTCTCCAATTCTGTAGGGAAAATCTGGAACAGGCTTCCCAGCAATCTTCAATTATTGTCATCACTACCACTCTTCAAAAAGCAACTAAAACTACTCCTTAAAGCACAATGGCTATGCCCATGCACTAACCCTGATTAAAACTAATTCTTCAGCATTACTGGTCTTTTACAACCTTTTCTGATCTCTCAGTCTCTTTAATACTTCATTTTCTGCAAGCCTCATTTTGCCTGCAAGCTTCCTTGTAGTACTTACAATTTCTTAACTTACCTCTGCTCCATGCACCCACTTCATAGCTTTGAATGTATGTCATCTATTCCCCTTGAGTGTATAACTTCTAAACAAACCTATAGTGAATTTCTATCTATCTCACTTTGTCTACTCTCCCTTGTCAGTTGTCAACCCCTTAACTTGTATATCGTGTCTGCAACTACTGCATTTACTATACAGTATACCCATGATTCCTAGCATGTTGTTTGTATAATGCTAGCCTATACTAATGTTTGTTTCTCACACGTCATGTTGTTTCTATAATTTTAGCCTATACATTAATGTATTTTTTTTTGATGTTCTTTAGTTTTGATCTGTTCTATGGTGTCTATCATTGCGTACGACTGTTAAATTACACAGACTGGAGCTTTTCTCCCCGGGCCTCTACTGAAAATGGACATGTATCCAGCTAGACTAGCCCGGTCAACAAATCTAAAATAAAACATAAATAAAAAATAAAACATTCTGATCGCTAAGCCTTCTGTTGGTTCTCCAGCTCATCATATGTACCGTACATATGGATCAAATTCTTGTCAGTATATGTCATATTGGCATAAACTAAATCAAACTCAGATTTATGTTTTCCTGACAATGGTGTATATATATAATTTTTTAACAATTTTAAAATATGAAGGTTACCTTATAGTATTATAATTGAGTGTGTGTGTATATATATATATATATATATATATATATATATATATATATATATATATGTTTGTGTGTGTGTATTTTTAAATGTAGTATTTAAATGTATTTTAAATATGGTTCTGATAGAGTGTCCCTTAAGTACTTGTTTTTGAATCTAACTTTAAAGTTTTAAGCACTTACAGTAATAATAAAAGTGTAGAGGGAATTTTCACTACAAGCTGTCTTGTCCATGTTTAAAAAGTTTTTGGTTTGGTTTATTCGTTATCAGCTTCAGCTCAACCAGAACCTTCTAGCACTATCTATCCCACCACTTCGTCCTATCAGTTAGACCACAGGGAGGTGGAATATTCAGGTTAAAAAGTGCATTTCACTCACCAAAGAACAAGGCAGTCTGACAGACAGGAAGAGCAAATGGATAATTCTTTATATCCCCTCAGAGAAGTACCAACTCCAGATGGTACCATGCCATTAGTTCATAGACCTTGGACACTTAATGACTTGCATTCTATAGTTAAAAGTTTTCCTAAAATTAGACAGGATCCACAAAAGTTAAAAGATGAATTAAACATTGTTATTCAGATATATGAACCTATTCTGGCAGATTTAAGGCAGGCAAGGTAGACAGGGTGGAGGAAGAGCAATGAATGTTCAGCAAAATCAAGCCATGTCTTGTCACAATTATGGACAATGGGACACTGGAAATGAGAATGCCCATAATCCGCAACAACAACAACAAATGCAGCAATGACAAATTCAAAATCCTTCCAATATTTCTCTGCCACCCCCACCCCCACAGTGGCAACAAATGTAAGGAGGAATGTACTGACAACACTCAGGGGAGAAGAATGAGGTACATATAAGAGCATTAATGCAAGTAGATGAAGGACCTTTTAAGTTAAAAGTAGGACAAAAAGATGTTCTGTTTTTGATTGTACAAGCACAATGGTGTAACTCGATCTTTATTGAAAATACGTGTCCAGGACAACATTCCAGCTGTAGGTGTTACTAATACTCCTACTATTTTTCCTGTAGCTAAACCTATTCTGATTTCTTTAGGACCAATTGAAAATAGGCATGCCTTTTATTAAGCACCTCAGTTCCAGCAAATGTAATGGATAGGGATCTGCTTTGTAAATTAGGATGCATTATCTTTTGCACTGCAGATGGTGTTTATTTAAATGTACAAGCTGAATCCGAAGAAGAAGGGGTGATTACTGTACTCGGTGTTTCAGAAGACAAGACAGAAAAATCATCTTCAGAAGCAGATGTTCAACTGTTACAGTGAGTTCCTGATATCTTGTGGGCAAAACGTTCCAGAGAGGTAGATCTGTTAAAATCTGCTGTACCTGTGAAAATATGTGTAGATTCTACAAAATCACTTCCTTGTATAGCACAGTTTCCTTTAAAACCTGAAGTAGAAAAAGGAATCGAACCAATGAATGAATCTTTACTCCAACAAGGAATTATACACGTCGTTGTTGGAATATTCCCTTTCTACCAGTAAAAAAAAACAGGCAGGGACACATATATGTTTGTTCAGGACTTAATAGCAGTGAATCAAGTTGTTATCCCTTCATATACTGTGATGCCAAATCCAGAAAGTATATTAAGTTGCATACTACCTTGGACTACTTATTTTTCTGTTGTAGATTTATGTTCAGCTTTCTTTTCTATTCCTATTCATCCAGATAGCCAATATTTTTTGTTTTTACATATCGGGGATTTCAATATATGTGGCAGTGACTGCCTCAAGGGTCTGTTGACAGTTCTTCAATCTTTTTATAAATCTTAAAGCAGGACTTTGAAGAAATCCGGTTCCCATGTAAGTAGATGGTTTACTTATAGCTTCAGATACACTAACACATTGTTAGCAGGATACCATATATTTGTTGACTGAATTAGCACAGAAGGAACATAAAGTATCAAAGGAAAAACTTCTGTTATGGTCACCTAAAGTAAAGTACTTAGGATATTTGATTTCAAATTATCAAAGGAAAAACTTCTGTTATGGTCACCTAAAGTAAAGTACTTAGGATATTTGATTTCAAATGGGGAGAGACATCTCCTGCCTTCACATGTTGAAGCTATTGCACCTTGTCCTGTCATGCAGAAACAGCTACAAGCATTTCTACATTTGACTGGATAACATAGTTAATGGATACCAAATTATGCAGAAATTGTTAGACTTTAACTGGCATACTTAAACAAGACACACTGCACTGATGGTAGAACAATCTGCAGCATTAGTCCTAGGACACAAGCTTACAGTTCCCCATGCGGTATCTGCACTATTACTGAAATCTAAAATGCAGCATCTCTTGGCTGCTAGGCTGACATACCCTTCAATCACCATTGACCGATGCCAGGTACTGAACCCAACATCCCTCCTGCCCATGACAGGAGATGGTGAGCCGCATAATTGTATGATTGTGATTATCCATGTGCTTTTCCCTAGACTTGATTTAAAAGATACTCCAAAGGACAATGCAGAAATGGAACTATTTGTGGACAGATCATTTGAAAGAGGCAGAAATGGAAACCTTACAGTAGGTCTATCTGTTTGTACAGAGAATTAAGTCATTTGTCATGAAAGATTACAAGGGGTTACTTCTGCACAAGTTCTTGTACATCAGCTAAGGATAAAGTTGCAAATATCTATACAGATAGCTGTTGTGGATTTGGGGTAGCTCATGACTTTGAGGAATTATGGAGACAGAGTGGATTTCTAATAATAACAGGTACTGAGATAAAAAATGGAAAGTTTATAAAGGATTTATTAGATGCATTGCTGTTAACGAAAGCTTTAGCAATAGTTAAAGTACAAGCTCACACAAAAGGAGATACTGTTATTGTAAAAAGTAATCAGTTATCAGATTATGTAGCCAAACAGGGTGCTAGTTTAAATGCCACTAGAAATGTTGGCTTTGTTGTGTGAGAAACATCTGCAAAAATTGATAACTGTTGTGATTTCAATGATTTGATGACTTTTCAAAAGAGAGCTACATATTCAGAGAAAAAGAGGTGGATCAGTGTTGGTTGCAAAAGAGTAAACAACTTGCGGGTGCATCCTGATGGAAGAAAGGTAGCACCTTTAGATGTACTACCTTGGTTGGTAAGGGCAAATCATCTACTGAATCATATTGGTAAACATGGACTTCTTAATCTTATTCAGCAAGATTGGTTTGCCCCTCTTTCTCAGTCTCTAGTTAATCATTATGTAAATAATTGTGAAATATGTTTGTCATGTAATGTTGCAGCATCTGTAAAGACACAATTATCAGTACTTCATCTACCTTTGGGACCCTTTGTAAATATTCAGATTAATTTTATTCAGGTGCCCGATTGTGTTACTTTTTAATAATTGTCTGTCTTTTCTGCATGGGTGGAAGCTTACCTGTGTGCTAAGTGTGATGATGAAACACTAGTAAAGAAGCTGCTGAGTGAATTTATCCCTCAGTTTGGTGTGCCACATAGCATAAATTCTAACATTTCACTGCTTGGGAAGCAGTTTCAGGAAGGATAAAAGTGTAAGATGTATGGGACACCAAGTATGGATGTAAGCACATAAATAAAAGAGATGCTTGCCCTGATCAGGCACTCAACTCTCTGAATCATCTTTGGTCCCCAGAACCTCTTCAGGTTATTACAGACAATAATACAGTCATGTGGAGCATCAACAAGTAAGGGGGGACCAGGTTGTATCCCCTTTGCAGACTAGCCATGTTAGCTTGAGATATAGCTTCACAATACAGTCTCAGTCTACGGGCATCCTACATTCTATCAGAGCAATATTGTGTAGCAGTCTAGCTGAGCAAGACTAAGGCAGACCCTCACAAATGGAAACTAAATCAGGGGGACTTCCCAGATTTGATCCATCTGTGTGGAGTTCTTCGAGTAGTCCTATTTGACTCTTCTTGAAACAATCTGCTGGCAAGATTCTCTTCAAGAATCCATGCAAAAAGGCCTGGAAGACAGATGCTTTTTCCTTTCCTTGAACAGGAATGTGCCTATGTTTTTCCATCCTTTCCACAGATATCCAGTGTAGTTCTGAAGATTCAGAAGGAATCCCCCAAGATCACTGTGGTGACTTCCTTTTGGCCCAGGCAACAGTGGTTCTTCCCTTTTTTTGTAAATGGCCAGGGGCAATTACCACAAACTTCTTCACAGAATGGATCTACCAGCACCAGATCAGGGGTATTTCATACACCCCAACCTCAATTAACTTCAACTGACTACCTGGATGTTAGGACCTTTATTCTGTTTAGGCACCTACTTACTGAGGACATGCAGTATGTACTAATGGAGGGAAGAAACCCTTCTACTAGAAAATCATATATTAGCAAATGGAAAGGGTTTTCTAGTTGGTGCTAACAACATAACCCACACACATTCAGGGCTAGTTGTTCTCTGGTTTTAAATATTTGTGTGAGTTAATATCCTATGACATTTCTTAATCCTCCATCAAGGTTCATTTATTAGCCATTTCAGAATGTTTACCCATGGATCCTCCTCTTTGAATGCATTCTCATGTCAAAATGTTTTTCAAAGGGGTTTTTCATAAGAGGCCTCCAAGAAAAATGGTGGCCCTTCCTTGGAAACTTAATTTTGTAAGAGAAGCTAGTAGTTGCTCCATTTGAACTAAATAATTTGTCTGACTTGAGGTTAATTGGTAGTCATGTGGTTTTAATTGATTATGTACTTAATTGTTAGAGTTTTTTTGTAACATTAGTCTGAAGAAGTTTTATCTGGACAAAAGCACTTACTGTTTAATGTTTCTTGGTCATTAAATTCTCTTGTTTTGGTTATTTCCCAGTGTTTTATTTTCATTTTGTTTCCGGTACTAGTGTTTTTGATA
This sequence comes from Protopterus annectens, assembly GCF_019279795.1. Classification (NCBI taxonomy): domain Eukaryota; kingdom Metazoa; phylum Chordata; order Ceratodontiformes; family Protopteridae; genus Protopterus; species Protopterus annectens. The sequence continues at coordinate 253,459,670 of NC_056733.1, forward strand.
TTTTTGTTGTTTTTACATGGAAAACCAAGCAACTTCAAGTTTTCTTTGGCCTTGCCTTCTGGATGTATTTTGAATGACACACCGAGTGGCTCCATTATTTTAAATCAAGAAGGGTAGCTAAGTCAGTCTGTGAGAACGAACAATTCAAACAGTGGCAATATGAATGGGGCTTTTCAGAGATTTGATGAAGCCCTAAATGGATGGTTAACTCTACCAATGGACCCATTTGAAGGAGCCAGAGCCTCTAGTAATGCTGTTATAGCCCCTAATTTTTTTGGCATTTCCAATGAACTTGAGAAAGATCTCTTTAAGTTCAAGAGACTGCAGTGGGACAACTTATATTTTTTAAAGTTCTGTAGGGGCTTAGAATATCTATTATGCCAATTGGCAATGACCTCCTGCCTGAGTTTTTAAACAAGTGGGTTGCCCTGAATCAGAAAGTTGGGCTACAGTGTAAAGGAGGGGAAGTATACTACCAATCAACAAGAGGAGGTGTGCCACATATGTCACATGAACATTTATCAGCAGCAGGAAGTGCTGGAGTAGAGGAACAGGCAGCTGAGGAGAATGTGATATGCATATCTAAGTGTATCACACAAAGAAAGGGAGTCTCCAGCACTGAAAACAAATGCAGTTTTGTCAACAGAAGTCAAGCAGCAGGAAATTCAACTGCTAGCAATGGGCTGGGTTTTCAGAATTCAACAGAATAGCAACCACAGCAGGACTTGGGCACAAGTGCCATCTGTTTCAGCCAGGAACAGCAATTCCTTCAAAAAGAACTTCAAACAGAACTGGAAAAGGAAAAACAATTACCATTAGAGACAATAGGTACTGCTGATGTTTCTTTTTAAAATAGTGAATATTTCAAGTTTGGTTATAAGTGATGATTTGTGTCATGTTTAAAAAAAAGGCTGGAATTTTGTACCAGCCAGGAGGGCGAATAAATATGATATAATCAATTCTTTGAGAGAATACATTAAGAAACATAACTTGAAGTTTTTGTTTCCTAAAGAAAGTAATGTTCCCAATGTGTTTTTAAGCCTAGTATATTCAACCCCCCCAGAAAGGAACTAGAACTTTTCCTAATGATATGTGAACAGCAAATTATAGAAGCACTGAATGAGAAGTCAGAGTCTAAGTACTATAATTTATCTGTTCAGAAAAATAAAGCATTGAATGAGTTATTAAAGAATGAAGAAGTATTAGTTACAAAGGGTGACAAAGGGAATGCTTTAGTTTTATTGGACAGGAATAACTATGTATTTAAGATGGAACAAATGCTGTCTGATGCTGAATTTTATAAATTAACTTCTTTTAGTGAAGTGAGAAAAGCGTATTGTTTCATTGATGGCCGTATTGAAGAATGGTTCCTAAGTGGATGTATTACTGAACAAATTAGGCATTTTTTGATGACTGACTCACCTAGAATGATTTGCATCTTTGGTTTACCGAAAATTCATAAAGATTTAGATAACCCACCCATGAGGCCTATAGTGGCGAGTAGTAAAAATAAAACAGAAATAATGGCCATTTTTGTTGATAGACATTTACAATAAGTGGTAGAAATTAAAACACCTTATATCAAAGATTCCTTTGATTTCAAATCCATAATTGGAAGCTTAAGGGTACAGAAAAAAGACTTATTAGTGACGTTAGATATTAATTTACTGTATACTTTAATCCCCAATAGTGATGAGATGGAAACGGTAAGGTTCGACCTAATTAGATCTGGGAAATTTTCCACCAACACTGTTAGTTTGTTGATGGAGATGCTAGATTTTATTGTAAGTTATAATTTCTTTGAATTTAACAACAAATTATATAATCAGGTCAATGGAGTAGTAATGGGTGCAGCCATGGCACCCAGCTTTCTCAACTTTTTTATGTATAGGTGAGAAAGGTGCCATGTCTTTCATAACAGCTATATGGAAAGTACTGTTTTCTTCAAATGCTTTGAAGATGATGCCTTTTTTGTTTGGAAAGGGGGTGAGAATTTTTTGCTAGAATTCTTGCATTATCTGAATAGTGTGAGTTCCTTTTTGAAGTTCACCTTTATGTATAGTTGCAGCAAAGTCAATTATTTAGATTATAACTGTTTTATAAAGAGGGGGGGTTGGTTAATGACAATTTATAAAAAAGATGTAAAAAATAACTCCTATTTGCATTATGAGAGTATGCACCCCCAAGAAAACCAAAATTAATATTGTAAAGGGGCAATTGATTAGGGTACATGAGTTGACTGACAAAGATGAGGATTTTTATAAAGAGTGTCACTTTATGTAATGCATTTATAAGTAGAGGGTATCCTAAGGATATAGTTATGGAGAAATACAATGAAATTGATGAGAGAGGGAAAAGTGATATACAAAAAAAATGTTGGTAATAAAGAAGTGGATTATAAAACTTCTATGCAAGTAACAAATAGCCAGCTATTATTTCAGCCAACTGGAGTTTGGTAAATTGTAATTCTGACATCTTAAAAGTAGTAGGGAAATCCCCTGTGTTTGTACAAAAGAAGGGGAAAAGTTTTAAAAATCTATTGCAAAGTAAATTAAATCCCCCACAAAGTATACTAATCCTGGTAAGTATAAGTGTTATAATTGTAACTTATGTAACTTCTTATTGATGGATGTTAAAAAAATGAATGTCAGTTGTTATAAGGTACAGCTTAAAGGTAGATTTACTTGTAAGTCTAAATTTGTAGTACACCTAGTGTTATGCATGTCATGCAACTCATTTTATGTGGGTCGTACTAGTAGGGAATTAAACAGAAGAATGTATGAGCATAAATATGCTGTGAGTATTGGAGATGAAACAATGCATTGGGGAAACATTACAAAGTAAACCACTGCAAAATAGACTTTAAGTTTTGTATTTTGGATGAAGTCTTATATTATGACAAAAAATTTAATCCTGAAGATGAATTTAAGTGGTTATGATTGGCAAGTGAGACTGAATGCTTGCCACCCACCTGGGTTAAATGATAGGGAAGATTTTGTAGCCTTCCTTAAAAGAAAGGGATTAAAGCATTAATTGGTAGTCATGTGGTTTTAATTGATTGTGTATTTAATTGTTAAAGATTTTTTTTGTAGCATTACTCAGTCTGAAGAAGTTTTATCTGGCCAAAAGCGCTTACTGTTTAATGTTTCTTGGTCATTAAATACTCTTGTTTTGGCTATTTCCCAGTGTTTTATTTTCATTTTATTTGTTTCCGGTAATAGTGTTTTTAAAGTTTTTATCTTGAGGCTCTTAACAATGAGAACATTTTTACTGATTATAATGACCTTTGCAAGAAGAGAATCTGAGTTGCAAGTTCTTACTGTGAGTCAAGTCTATCATATTTTACAGAGGGATATGATTTCTTTGAGAACTAATCCTTCATTTATGTCTAAAGTGGTATCTGAGTTTACTTTAAGCCAAACTATCCAGCTCCTTTCTTTCTTTCCTGGACCTAAAAATTAGGGAGAAAAGATACTCTATACCTTGGATGTTTACAGACAACTCAAGTATTATCTTGACAAAACAAAATCATTCAGATCTTCAAATCAACCCTTCATTGCTTGTGAAGGTAAGAACAAGGGACAACCTGTGTCAAAACAGACTATTTTCAAAAGGTTGTCTAAGGCTATTACCTTGTGTTATATTTACCATGACAAAAACTATTCCAGGCAGGTTCAAGGCCCACTCCACCATGGTCTTGGCTTCATCTATGGCTTTTCAAAAGGGTTGAATTCTAAGAATATTCTAGAAGCAGCAACTTGGTCCTCTATACATATTTTTTTCAATGCATCACAAGCATGAGTTTTTCTCTAAGTATAGATCAGGCTTTACTAGGACCCTTCTCAAGGGGCTCCCAGACTCTTCTACTTTCACTTCCCAAATGTAGTAAGCTACAGTAATCAACCCATATAGCTAAGGTTTCTGCAGCAGTGATCAATGAACATAGTGCAGTTGTGTAAGTAAACTTACTATAACAGTAGATGTTTGAATGATCACTGCAGTGGTAGCCCTTCCCTACCTCCATCCCCATTGTTTTGGGGTGTTGTTTATGCTAGGGTGTGAGCATTCAATTTTTGTTGTTCCTAGCATTATCTTTTCAGGACTCAGCCTCCTTCTGTTGACATGAAAGCTCTGAAAGGCTAGGCTCAGCTTGAGCTGACTGATGCTTTGGGCTTGTGGAAGGTGCCCTGAAGCTTTGGAAGCTGACTGGCTGGATGTTATATCCTATGCAGAATATAACCCATACAACTTAAGCTACTGCAGCAGTGATCATTTGAACATCTGCTGCTATGGTAACTTTACTTACACAACTGTACTTTCCTTTATTTTGAAGGTAAGAAGAAGGGACAACCAGCGTCAAAACAAGACTATTTCCAAATGGTTGTCTCAGGTAATTACCTTTTGTTATACTAACCATAACAAAACTATTCCAGGCAGGGTCAAGGCCACTCTACCAGGGCCTTGGCTTCATCTATGGCTTTTTGCAAAGGGTTGGATTCTGGAAGTATTCTAGAAGCAACAACTTGGTCCTCAATACATACATTTACATAGAATTACAAGTGGAATTCCTTCTCTGGGTCTACATCAGACTTTGCAAGGATCATCCTCTGGAGGATCCTGGACCCTTCCCCTTCCACCTCCCCCTTTGTTGTAAGATGGGTTGCCAACTGGCTCAAAAACCGAACACACACACTATCAAAGTGGGTGACTCCACATCAACCAGCAGACCTGTCACCAGTGGATGCCAATGCCGGTCCCCCTATTGTTTGGTATATATTTCTCAGAAGTTCAGGTCAAAACTAAGCAATTGTGGCTGACCAAGTTTGCTGATGACTGCAAACTGGGTGTGGTGCAATTACTGAATCCCCACATTATGTCAGTATACTCAAAGAGGGTCTTACCCAAACCAACAACTGATGTCTTAGTCACAGTCTCAAACTGAATGCACAGAAATGCATTATTCCCTTTGGCACAAACAATGTCCCTTCTCACTATCAGATCAACAGCAATACCCTAAGTACCTATAAAGTGGTAAGGGATCTGGGATCACAAGTTGACTGTGACCTTAACTTTGACCACCATCTGTCTACTGTAGTAATGAAAGGCTTTCTACTAATGCACTTAGCACACTTGATTAGTAAAGGCAGTGTCTCGAGAGCAAAGGAGGTTGTAACCCCTCTATACTCAGCACTAATCCAGCCCATAATTGAGTATAATGCCCCCTTTGGCATATACCATACAAAGTACGTGCAGCAATTAGGGATACCTCAGAGGTTTCTAACAAAGACAATCAAGGGACTCCAGCATGTGCCTTACACAGACCGACTTAAGTCCCTGTCACTATACTCTGTATCATAAACTTCTTAGGGGAGCCTTATGCCTGGCTTACAGAGCAATCTCAAACCCAAACCTAATGAACTTGCTGCAAATCTGTAAATCAAATGAGATTAGAGCTACCCATTCCAGAGACCTAAATATGGCCTGTGACTTAAATAGGACATGCCGGAGGGACAAATTTGTTTCCTAGCAACTGCTGCATCTTTGGAATAGGCTACCAATTCATGTGAAACAGAACACTACTATGACACTGTTCAAGACAAACCTGGACGATTGGATGGGGCACCATAAATTCTTATGGGGATAGCACCCACAACCCTTTTGGACATGTAGAGTCATTACTAAATGCAGTCGTGGGAATTGACTAGCATTTCTATGGTATTACATTGGGATGAAATGGCTAGGCTTGAAATGACCTCCGGATCGATAACCTAGTAATGTCCTATGATCCTATGATACATATAGTAAGCTAGGGTAATCTATCCATATAGGTAAGGCTAGTAGAGCAGTGAATGATGTGATGTACATAGTATGGTTGTGTAAGTAAATTTTCCATAACAGTCGATATTTGAATTATCACTGCTGCAGTAGCAGCTCCCTCTCTCCATCTCCCTTTATGTTTGTTTGTTGCTTATGCCAGGGTGTGAATATTTATTTTTGTTGTTCCTAGTGTGATGCCCCTGCACTGGCCCAGTAATCAAGGAGCCTCAATCCTCACCACTAGCACCAGTGATGGATGTCCGCATTGGGAGGATGACAAGTACACACACAGTAAATTAGAATTTCCCTTAAGAGCACACATAGATCACACAGTCTGAGGCTGGTTTTGCCCTCTTTCTCCAGATTCCCAATAAGATTCACCACTGGCACAGCTATAGAGTTGAGTCCTTAGCCAGGGTTCCAAGCCAAGTCCTCCCAACACTCTCTCTGTCCAACCAGTGCTTTGTGTCACTGCCCAAGTAGCTCTCTCTCTCACACACACACACACACACACACACACACACACACACACACACACACACACACACACACACACACACACTTTGAGATTTGATTTATACACAAACACACACATACCTGGGAAAGGCTGGCACAGGTTTACTAGCCCTGCTCCCTTCTGCCCAGACCATAAGGTAGTTAGCACTGCCACCAGAACCCCTTATCAGCTACTTTAAGGGCCTTCGCAAAGGGTGCCCAATCTTACTGTGTAATGTTACCATTATCAAAATGGTAAGTGTGACCAAGACTAGCAAGGCTATTTAAGAGTGGTTTGTACAGTGTCACCAAATACATATTTGAGTACTCTAAGAGCTTAAATATCTCTAAACAAACCAGCCACAATTAAAATGTTTAAATATATTTACTAATAAATAATAAAAGAACAAAACAATACTCAATAATGCAACACAGAGACTACAAAGTTCAGAATCACAGGAAATATTTTAAAACAACATTGCAAGACAGTCTCAAATAAATACAGACAACATTTAAACTAATATTTATTATATTCCTATCTATATCTAAAATATATCACTGTACCCTAGACTTACTTACAGAGCAAGGCAAATGCAGATGAGAAGTGCTGAATGGATGTTTCTAGATCCAAGACAAGATACAAAATGCACAGACTCATTCTCTGAGATAGTTCTTAAATTAATAATATACATTACTGCTGGGTTAGCTGGGATGACATCACTTTTTGTCACCTACCTTCAGTTTCCAGGCTAACAGAAACTTAGAAGTTAGCACCACTGTGTTAAAAATACTTATCTCTCAGATGTGTAGTTGCTCAGAAGTAACAAAGCAATAAAACACTTTACATTTGAAATCTAGTAATTATTTCTATTTCAAGACAATAGGTAAACCCCTAGCTCTAGACATTGTGTCTGCTTGCTGCACTGAAACTAACTTTTTTATAGGACATCGTAAAGCACTTTTAACTTATTTTCTTGAAGTTTTGCAAGCTAACTCTGTTCTGTTCCAGTAGGGTACACTTTAGTTACCTTACTGAAGCTCAGTACATAACATACAATTCAACACACACTTCTACAGCAGTTTAATATACACATAACATATAGTTCTCTTACATTTGTAAGGCAAGCCTACAGTTCATATTAATATTCACAGATAACATGATTATTTACAAAATTCCAGATAGCTAGGCTGGCAGCCTCACAATTTCCCCCCTGAAAACTCAAGCTAGTTTTTCAAGTGACCCTTGAGAAACATTGCTTGAGAGGGTTGAGCCTACCTGGAAATATTTTACCCCATTCTCTGTCTTGAGAGCCCATTTGCATTGGCATTGCTAACCCCACTGCAGTGCTGCACTGTCATATCATCTGCTTGCAACCCTAGGCTCCACCTTACTAACTTGGCATTTTGCTGCCTGGCTCGATGTAGCTATGTTAAGAGATTGCGGTCTGTAACTACAGTGAATTTCCTTCCATATAGATAAGGATGAAGTTTCTGCAGCGCCCACACTATGGCTAGACATTCCTTTTCTACAGTTGCATAGCATTCCTCCCTGGGTTGGAGCCTATGACTGAGATAAACCACTGGGTTCTCTTCTCACTCTGAAAAAATCTGGCTAAGTACAGCCCCCACCCCATGGTTTGAAGCATCCACCTGCTCAACACATTCTTTGCCGTAATCTGGACTGGCTAACACATGGGGTCTTCCCAAAGCTCCTTTAAGATTCTGGAATGCCTGCTCACATGCTGGTGTCCAAACTACCTTATCTGGCCTGTTTTTCCTTGTCAGGTCTGTGAGGGGAGGAGCTATGGTACTATAACTGGGGACAAACTTTCTGTAGTACCCTGCTGTCCCTATAAATGCCCTCACCTACTGTTTGGTAACAGGGGCAGGCCATGCCTGAATGGCTTCCACTTTGTCAGGTTCTGGCCTGATCTTACTACTCCCCACTCTATGTCCCAGGTAGGAGACCTCTGCCATACCCACCTGACTTTGCTGGGCTTAATGGTCAGCCCTGCCCTCTGTAGTCTGCCCAGCACCTCCCTGACATGCTGAAGGTGCTGTTGCCAGGGATGGCTATATATGGCAATATCATCTAAGTAAGCAAGGGAAAAATCTCCTGCTTCTGCTAGGACATGGTCTACCAGCCTCTGGAAAGTCGCTAGAGCATATTGCATCACAAAGGGCATCTTTGTGAACTCAAACAAGCCAAAAGGAGACACAAAGGCTGACCTCTCTCTAGCAGTGGGAATCAATGGCACCTAACAGTAACCCTTGGTAAGATCAATGGTGGTACTATACTTAGCTCCACCCAGCTGCTCTAGGGATTCATCTGTCCTAGCCAAGGGGTAAGCATCTGACTCTGTGTGACTATTTAATTTCCTGTAGTCCACACAGAACCTGGTGCTGCCATCCTTCTTTGGTTTCAGCACCACTAGGGAGGCCCAGGCACTGCTGGACTCCTGAATTACACCTAGTTCCAACATTTCCTGTATCTCCTCCCTCAGAGTCTGTTTGACTCTCTCAAGCAACCTATAAGAGGCTTGTTTAATAGACCTTTGGTGTCCTGTATCCACATGGGGGTGCACCCTGGTTTCCAAGTGAACATGTCCCCAAGCTTCTGTAACACTGCTCAGATTTCTCGAACCTATGTAGGGGATAGCTGCTGAGACACTGCTACCCCTTCCACTGAGGGGTCAGTCCAAGCCTCACTGAGGAGATCGGTCACAAGGTTTCCCTCAGACTCCTCCTGCAATCCACAGCAAATACTCAGCACAAGGGCCTCCCTATCATGATAAGGTTTCAGCATGTTAACATGGTACAATTTGTGCCCCTGCTTCCTGCCTAGCAGTTTCACCATGTAGTTAACATCACTGACCTTCCTTACCACCTTGTAGGGTCCCTCCCAAGCTGCCTGCAGCTTGTTGTGTCTGACAGGAATGAGAACCATTACCTGCTGCCCCACAGCATACTCTCCAGCTCAAGCATTCCTGTCATACCAGACCTTTTTCTACTGTTGGCCTTCTGCCGGGTTCTCTTGGGCCAAGCCCATGAGTTCCCTGAGCCTTGTCCAGAGGTTTAGGACATATGCCACAACAGACTGCTTGTGGGATTCACACTCACTCACCCATTCATCTTGAATCAAATCTCGAGGTCCCCTCACCCTATGCCCATACAGCAACTCAAAGGATGAGAAACCTGTGAATTCTTGGGGAACCTCTCTGTAAGCAAACAACAGATGGGGAAATATTTGTCCCACTCCCTTCTCACCATGTGGGTTCTATCCATGAGCCAATTGGCAACCCATCTCGTGACGTAGGGGTTTATGTTCAGGCTGTTGAGCTTGTCTATAATACTAGAATGGGGAATGGTGTCGCAAGCCTTTGCAAGGTCTAAGTAGGCTGTGTGGACCTCCTTTCCCTCGTCTAAAGCCTTGTTAACTGTCTCAAAGAAGTCCACCAGGTTTAGGAGGCACGATCTGCCCTTAACAAAGCCAAACTGGGTAGGGTCCAATGTTTGGAGGTTCCCAGTATCTCTTTTAATGAGTTCCATGATGATGTGCTCCATAGCCTTGCAGACCAGGCTAGTCAGGCTTATAGGGCGATAGTTCCCAGGGTCTGTTGTGGCTCCACCTTTGTGGAGTGGGATAACTGTTGCTGTGCGCCACTCTATGGGTACGTAGCCTGTAGAGAGACTGAGTTTGAACAGTGTGTTTAGGTGAGGGGTTAGTTCATTTTGGAGCTCATGTAAGATACAGCCTGGGACACCGTCCGGTCCCATTGAAGCTGTGTTTTTGGCTTTGGATAGGGCTGTTTTAACCTGTGTGTCAGTGATTGCCGGGGCTCTACATTTTTCTTTTATGGTATATCATCAAGATTTTTCTTGAAGAGTGCTAATGAGGAGCTTTGTTTGACATAGATAGGTAGTTTGTTCCAGAGTATGGGAAGTCTCTGGGACAGGAATCTATCCCTACAGCATGTTCTATTTATTGTGGTGACAAGGTTTAGGCCCCTACAGCATGTAGCATGGAGGGATTGGGATTTCTTTAAGTGGAGCATGTCCAAACGCTCTGGGTTTGACATATCTTTGTATGTTAGGCAGAGATCGCCTCTGAGTAGATGATATGGGACGGAGTAAAACTGGAGTTTTTTGAGATGATCTGTGTAGGGCATCTGTTTGAGGCCAGTAATTCTCTTTGTGAGGTATTTCTGCGGCCTTTCCAGTTGTTGTAGATGTCTTGTGAGGTACATACCAAAAGGGGCATTGTACTCTATAATGGATCTAATGAGTGATGAGTAAGGGTGCTCAAATGAGTCGCACATCATCAAATAATCAACAGAAAGTGCAGTTAGGTGGCCCACAGATTTTAGTGCTCATGTCATCCTGGCATTCCTTATGTTTCTTTTCCACATACCTAAGTATGATTCTGTCCTTTGTATATACAAAAGTGGGGTAATGATCTCCTAAAACCCTTACAAGCTGCTGATTGTCAGTGATGATGGCCCAGTTCTCCTTAATAATGGCTTTAACTGTATTGAAATCCCAGGTGTAAGTTAGAATGCAGCTGTCCAACTTTTGTCTTCTTTTTGGTTAGGGTGTCCTTGTTGCATAATTCTATCAAAAGACCTGTTCCACATAGGGTCATTGGTAGTTTTATAATCTCTGAAGGGATCCAAGATCATGTGTAACGTGTTTGATTCATACCCTCTGGTTAAGAAATCACTTTCAAGATTGATTTTATGTATTTATTTAACATTTGTTTACCATGAAAATTCAACTTGGAACAAGCCAATTTTCAGTGAAGGCCTGGGGAGAAATGCATATGCATGTCTGGAATGTGGGAGCAAACTGGAGCACCTGGAGGAAACCCACACAAATGCAGGGAGGACATGCAGACTCCACACAGAAGGCACCCCAGCCGAGAATTGAACCGGAGAACTTCTTGCTGTGAGGTGACAACACAAACCTCTTCACCACTGTGCCATCATATTTTTGAGAAAAGGGGTCAAATCTGTGGTAATACATGCTAATCTGTAGCCCTGTGATTTTGTTACATTGTGCTTAGATTTTACTGGACGGATACTATCTCTGTGAAGTAAGTTATTCACTCTTGTTGGTTTCCTATATAAGTTACTAAATAATTTTCCTCTGTCTTTATCAATGCTGACAGACATATCAAGGAACTGCACTGACCCCAAGCTATGGAAGTGGCAAATTTCAGGAAGGGGGTAGAGTTACTGATGTAATGGATAAACTCAGTGAGTTTAGATTTCTCACCTTGTCAGACTATGAATACATCAATAAAGTAAAGGTAGCTGCTCACAAAGCTCTGGTATTCACTTTGCAGTACAAATTCCTCTCCCCACTTGCCTAAGGCTACACTGGCCAGGCTAGAGGCCATAGCCGCACCCATGGCTATCAGCCTCATCTGTAAGTCTGGCCACTGAATCTGAAAATATTGTAACTCAACACCATGTTTATTAGCTTTCCCAAGGATTCAGTTTGCCCTTGTGTACATTGTTATTTCTGCTATAAGCCTATAAGCTGCTTTAGTACAGCACATGTGTGGTAACACAGTGTGTAAGGCTTCAACGGCAGTAATTACCAAAATGCTTTGTTCATTCACATAACACTTCTTTTATTTTTCTTAAAACATTAAGGGAATCTAAAATGAAAGATAAGTTCTTTTCAGAAAGAAGCTGAAGAATAAAATATAAGTATATGTCAGTGGCCTCTGATATGGAACCTCCACTTGCAATAACAGGTCTGTAAGGTGGATTTTCCCCATTCTTATGAGGTTTGGGAATCCTGAAAAAACAAGGTATATTAGGGTGAGGAGTGTTCAAATACTCAGAAAAGTTTTCACTAAGACATTCTTCATTAAGCTTTGTGGTTAGCTTATCTTTCCATTCCATATATAAAGTTTTAACCTCCTAAAAGGAGTGTTTAGAATAAAACTCAGGTGTGTTCAGCATGTTCTCTTTTCCCTATTTTCATTATATAACTGTCAGTATCTGTAACAAGTATGCCCCCACCCTTGTCAGCCTTCATAACACATCTAGTTCTATCATTGCTCAAATTCTTAAGTGCTAATATCTTGAAATATTATAAAACTTACATTTTGGTGTTTTTTTGAAAGCCTTTCTTACGTTGAGCCTGCATTTTGTCTTGAAGGCTGCAAGTGCAGGATGCAGTGTGAGGCAAAAACTATTGGGTCTTTTCATTTTTTGTTCGATGGGTTTATCTTCCTTCATGTTATTTTTCTTGTGAAATACAAGTTTCAGATTCATCTTCCTCACATATACTTTTAAATCAATGATGGTCTGTGCCTCATTCCTCCTTCCCTGAGGTATGAATGCAAGTCCTCTGTTAAGCACTTTTTCCTCAAGTGCTGTCAGTGGTTTCTTCAATTGATTCCAGAACCTGCAGGCTAATTCTGCCTGCAGGCTCATGGCCCTGATGGGTAGAAGTTGCTGTTCCCCAGGTACCTCAACTCTCTCGCCCCTGTTCACTGCTTCCTCCTCCAGTTGTTCTGGTCCTCCGTCATTGGGTTCAGATGGCAGCTCACCTCTTCTGTCCGGAACCTCAGTGGGCTGTGTCTCTGATTGCAGTTGTAATTCTTGTGACAATTCCTATTAATGTGCACTGGGCTCTGGTTATATGAGCCCTGGGAGTTGTACTGTGGCTGGGTAGGATTCTGGTGTTCTCTCATGTCTGTCTGAGGGGTACTGGATGCCATTGGTCAGTCCTCCATTTGTCTGTCTGGTCCTGTGGATGTATTCACATTGTGAAAAACCTGTTCATTCATAACACCTGCTTTACCAGCTTGAACATTCAGATTGTTGTCAATATTATTATAAATATAACTACTGTTGGCATTACTGGCATCATAATTATTGTTATTGGTGTTGCAGGTGTCTATTACCCTGTAACTGGCTCTCCTGTTAAAACGTGTCCTGTACTTCCGCTGCCCACTTCCACCTCCCCTGCTGGATCTATGCTTCTTGAGATGCTGTAGATTACCTTTGTCAATTTGACCTCAGTTCATTTTCTGAATCTTTCTCTCTTGAATGAACTTCTGATAATTTTGAACCTTCTCTACTACATTCTGGGATTTCTGTTTGTGATTTGCCTCCTGCTTACAACCAGTCTCAGTTATTTACTTAGTGGTGTCCTGTTTTTCTTTGTTGTGTTTGATAAGCAAGTCTATTAGTTTAAAACTAGCTTCCTCAAAAATGTCAGTCCATTCCTGTGCTAGTTCTTCATGCACATTGTTCCACATTAACTTTTTATTAAGTCTCAGTACCCTTGGTAATCATCTTTTATCTCTACTGTGTTCCAAATATATTTGCTCTCAGAACAGACCTTGTAGCAGTTTATGTTGCTTTTCTAGGTTTGCAAAATTATCAGAGCGCATATTCACATTATTACCTTGTGAGCTGTCAGTTGTAGTAATGTTGGTGCACTGACCTTTGCAGTCCCATACTGGTACAGTCATTAGGTCTTGAAGCTGTGTGTTCTCCATGCTGAGAAAAATCAACAAAGTGGAGTTCTAATGCCAGAGCAAATCCTTGGGCACAAAACCAAAGATCACAAACATAAAAAAATGAACAAGCACAGGAATCTGTCTAGTTCCAACCTCACCAACATGAATGTTGAGGAAAAAATAAAAAACGGAAAAACTAGTGGTCTTAAAACTTCATTGAACTCAGTCACAATAATTTCCAAAAATCATCATGAAACCCAGGTAATGTTCCAAAGCAACAAGACTTTATTCATCACAAATATTTATTTTATTTTATTTATTTTACATTTGTTGACCGGGATAGTCCGACTGGATAAATGTCCATTTTCAGTGGAGGCCCGGGGAGAAAAGCTCCACAAGAAGTTACAAAAGTAGACTTAACAGCGTACAGATTCAACACAATTTACAGACTCTGTTTAAGAGTATAAGTTATACAATCTAACAAACTACTACTCTAGCTTAACATTTACAACACAGTTGAGTTAAATTTACAAATAGTACTGGTACACATGTAAGACTAAATATTCAGTCAGGCTTGGATCAGGGGCATAGCCATTGAGACTTGAAATACTGCTTGAGAGTATTCTTAAATTGAGATAGGGTAGTGATTAGGGTAATGTTAGCAGATAAAGAGTTCCAAGTTTTGCCAACAGTGTTGGCGAACAGGGAGTTTCCGGCTGTATTGTTGGTTTTGATAGGTTGTACTACCAGTCTATTAGATGAGTGAAGTGGTCTGAGGTTGGAGTGGGGATAGATGATGTTTTTCAATGCAGGTGTATTTTCAAGCTGGTTCAGTACTTTGTGTGCCACAATAAGTTGATTATACTGAATCTGCCTGGGTAGCTCTAGCCAGCCAAGTTTTTTTAGGTTTATGCAGTGATGTGTCCTATAAGGCAGTCCAGTGGCAAATCTGGCAATCTTATTGTGGCATCTAGAGAGTCTATTAAATTCGGCTTTATTTTAGTTGGCAAGTAAAGGGAAAGTATAGAAGAGGGTAGAAAGTAGATTGGAGCGGGCAATGGTGGTCCTAGCAGGTGGGGTTAGGAATGGCTTTATCCTGTATAGTGAGCCTAGTTTTCTGTTGATGATTTTGATTGTTTTGTTAACATGCATGTCAAATTTCAGACTGTTAACTATAATGACCCCAAGGAGTTTGGTGTGGGTATCTGGGGAGATTATGATACCATTATTAGACTTAATGGAGAGCGATAAAATCGGGGATCTTTGGGTGGGAGAGAAAAGTAGGAGCTTTGTTTTGTTGGCATTTAGAATCAGACAGTGGTCTGCAATCCAATTTTCAGCTAAGTTAAAAGTACTTTGAGTAGTTGTCTGCAGCTCTGTATGAGAAGTGCCAGTGCAGATCAACGTGGAATCGTCTGCCTATTGAATGCAGTTGGCTGTTGGGATGATTGTGTGGAGGTCGTTAATAAAAATGGAGAGCAGTAGTGGTCCCAGAATAGACCCTTGGGGGACACCTAGGGTGTTGGGTAGGAGGTTGGATACTTTGTTCTTCCATAGGACGGCTTGTTGTCTGTTGTGCAGATAAGAGTGAAACCACAGAAGAGAATGATTGTCTAGAGACATTGTTTTCAGGTTGCAGATGACCAGTTGGTGATTAACCATATCAAAAGCCTTAGAGAGGTCCAGAAAAAGAGCTGAGGATAATCTGTTGTTGTTCCTGTTATAGTTTATAGCATTAGAGAAGGTGAGGAGGGCAGTGGTGGTACTATGATGTGGTCTGAAGCCATGCTGAGTATTAGCTAGTAGGTTGTTTTGAATTAGGAAGTGGAGAAGTTGTTTGTGAATGCATCTTTCCATGATTTTGGCCAGAGGTGACAAGATGGCTATTGGTCTATAATTTGATAATTCAGTAGAGCTACCACCTTTATGGAGGGGTATAACCCGAGATATTTTCCAGATAGAGGGGACAAACAAGTAATCCATCCTCAGTAACAAAAAATCAGAAATATTTTAACAATGTTAAACGTATCAGCTTTTATATACTTAGAAGTAGATGTGGAAAATATATATATTGTTTAATTTTAAACCAGTCTGCTCATGGCAAACAGTATAAACGGGGCTGTAAACGTGCATTTTAGAACAGCAAGTACCCACCCCCACACACTACTACTAATTAGATCAAACTAAATCTTAGTTAAAGGAAAACTCCACCTTAGAACTCACAAAACATATTTTTTCATTGCATCTGTTTTTGAGCTATTTTAATGCCTCAAAATCACTCCAGGTGCCTCTTTTACAATTTTAATGTGTTTCTCTCAAAATGGCGGATGATGAGGCCTGCCTTGGTAATGTGATCTTACTTTCTTGCTTTCCTTCCTCTTTCCCAGAATACATTTCAGGTCCTCTTTATATGACTCATGCCAGACATAAGCAAGTGGTGCTGTTTTCTCATGCCATTAAAATATAATGGCAGGAATGTGAAGCACTGTCATCTAAACACATTTTCTGTAAAAGAGGTGCTTCTCTGTTTACCTGACTGAGCCTCATTTATCTGTCAACCAGAGCTTGTTCTGTGCTATAAATAGCTGTTAGCTACTTGCAGCAAAAGAAAGCAGATAAAAAATAGTTTTTTGTAAGAGGAGTCTTTTGTAGTCCTCAGGTAGAATATGGGTGAACCACCATAGAAAAACAAACAATAAAACTTTAATTCAACAAACAGACAATTCCTCAGGTACTGGACAAGCACTTTTGGCTTAAAGCCTTCTTCAGATCCTAAAAATACAGGTCCTGAGATCACTTATTTAAAACACCTTGAACCAATCAAAGCAAGGACTCTGGCCGGAGGGTAAATTTCACATAAAACTAAAAAATCCAATTAAAAACAATATTCCTTATCCACTTTCCTTCTTCCAATCCAAGTGCAAGATCCGATGAGCCTCTTCTTTCCGCCTATCAAATGCTGTTAGTTCCTCCTGCTTTGAGCCTCCTCAAATCAGACGGCAGACTAAACTCTCCAACAGAACTTGGTACAGCAATTTTGCGCCTTCTTCATGACCTATCACACAATTTCTAAACTTTCATGTTCTGTCTTAGGAAATCCCAATTATCAAAAAAAGTATCTGCAAAGTGAATACTCTATGCTATTCCCCTTGTCTTCATTATGCAAACGGAGATCTTATGAACATTTCCAAGTATTCTTTGGCAGCTTCACAAACTCAGACCTTTGTTACACAATGTAAAAATGCACATCCACCAATTAACTTCATTGAATGAAATCACACCTCTTTATCAGCTAGTCATATCACAGCCTTGGTTCAGTCGTTCATCCTCAAAGCTTTGGTAAATGACATAGCCTTCTTCCTTGTTTCAAGCTGTTTTCAGCCATTCTTATTGAACAACCAATGCCATGTGGAGAACATAGCATCCAGCTAATCAAAAGTTATGACTTGCTCTTCCTATATCTGCAGCCTCCAATCATACAAGAGACATCTGTTGACCAATAAACTGTAATAAAGCAGACAACACCTTTTTCCTAGCCTATCAGGGCACAGCTCAATCTCTCAGTAGGTATTTTCTGTTAAAACACAATATGATTCAAAATACCAAAAAGAACAACTTAGATCACCCTTTTGGTCAAACTCCACAGCAAAAGTCTATTAGAATTCTCCAAGGAGCTCCATATACTGCCTCGATACGAGGCTCCATTTCTATAAAAAAATCTCCAATTTACAGCTTTCCTTCCCATAGGTGGCTTTGAAGTCAGTAGATCGGACCATGTTCTCTTTAATAGAGTGGTTGCATACAGTCTTATAATGATTCCAAGTCATATAAAATGCCACTACTTCCTCACACTTAATCTTCGTTCCTTGAGGAATGGTTTTAATGGAACGAAACTATTTAATCCTGGCGGGCAATCTGCTTTAAGATTCATGATCCACTTTGCTTCTTCCAGTTCGATTTTGTTGACCAAATCCCCTCCTCACAAGGTCTGTTCAACCATACTTCTTCTTCTTTTGGCTTTTCCTGGTTAGGGGTCACCACAGCGGATCACCTGTCCGCTCGCTCATAATTGGCAGTGGAGATTTACGGTGTTGAGTTGCCAGCACAGTGCACAACCTTCCACAGAAGGCACACACACACACACACACACACACACACTCACACCTAGGGCCAATTTAGAGTGTCCAACCCACCTACAGCATGTCTTTGGGATGTGGGAGGAAACCGGAGCACCCGGAGGAAACCCACGCAACCACAGGGAGGACATGCAGACTCCACACAGAAGTCACCCCAGCTGAGGATCGAACCAGGGGAACCTCTTGCTGTGAAGTGGCAGCACTAACCGTTGCACCACCGTGGATGCCCTTGTTCAACCATACTTATGACCATAAATTTAAAGGAATGCGTATGGTTATCCCAAATGTGTGTATATAGGGCATTTGTTTCCACTCTATTCCTTATGTCCGATTGGTGCTTAAGAATATGTTCTTTGAATCTCCTGTTGGTCTTTCCTATGTAGAAAGCCAGACAGAGGACAGAAGTAGCAATGTATACAACATTTTTGCTGACACAGTTGGCACATCCTGTGAACTTGTAGCTCTTCCCCGTTTTTGGATGAATAAAATTATTATCAGTATTAATCATGGCACATGCCTTGCATAAGCCACATTTGTGTGTACCTATATCATTTCTTAAATCTTTTGATTCTCTGCAGGTCACATTGCTTATACATAGTAAGTGTTTCAAGTTCTTCTTATTTTTATAGACAAACTGAGGGGTCTCCCCTACTATTTCTATTATTCTAGAATCTGATGTTAAGATAGGCCAGAATTTCCTTAATATTTTATGTATTTCAAAACTGTCTGTACTATAGGTAATATTAAGCCTTGTCACGGGTTTCTTATTAACTATCCTATCATTGATATGCACAGTTGAACCCTGTTTATTCTTTTGAGAACACTGCGCAGAATAACAGAGTCTACCTTTGTTCTCACGAAAATCCAATTCTCTTCCTTGCTTCCTCTTCGTTAGATCCATACTATAGCCATGTTCCTTAAAATCATACATTAACTTAATTTCTTTCTGTTCAAAGATGTCATCTTTGGTGAAAAGTCTGGATATACGTGTCACCTGATTATCTACAATGTTCCGAAAGATGTGTCTCGGATGCATACTGAAGTAGTGCAGCATGTGGTTACGCCACATCGATGTTCTAAAAAGCATGGTGTGAATGCCTTCTTTGCCATCCAATATCACCTTTACATCCAAGAACTCAATTTGTTCCTTGGACAAGTTAAGGTCAAACTTTAAGAAACTACAAATTACATATGAGTCCTTTCCTTCTTCCCTAAGTGTATCACGTATCACATCTATTCCATACTGATTTGGTATAGAGGTAAACAGACTGTGAACATCCATGGTTACTAAAATAAGATTATGGAGATCCTTCCTATTTTCCATTGCTTTATGCAATTGATGCAAAAACTGTGCTGTATCTTTAATTACTGTAGTGGCTTTTGGTAGAAGTTTTTTAAGTTCTTCTTCTAAACAGATTGACAGAGGCTCTGTGGACCAACCTCTGCCTGCTACAGTTGGACACAATGGTGGTCTTAGATGATTTTTGTGTATTTTGGGCAACCCACTTTTATTAGGTATCATTGGATGTTCTACTACAAAAAAAAAATCATATAGATTTTTACTTATACTTCTATTCATCCACATTTCATATAGGGATTTTCTAAGACAGAATGGAAAAGTTTGGAAATCGTGTGATAGGTCATGAAGAAGGTGCAAAATTGCTGTACCCAGTTATATTGGAGCTTTTAGTCTGTTGTCTGATTTGAGGAGGCTCAAAGCAGGAAGAACTAACAACAACATTTGATAGGTGGAAAGAAGAGGCTTGTCAGATTTTGCACTTCGATTGGAAGAAGAAGGAAAGTGGATAAGGGATACTATTTTTAATTGGATTTTTTAGTTTTATGTGAAATTTACCCTCGGCCAGAGTCCTTGATTTGATTGGTTCAAGGTGTTTTAAATAAGTGATCTCAGGACCTGTATTTTTAGGATCTGGAGAAGGCTTTAAGCCGAAAGCGCTTGCCCAGTACCTGAGGAATTGACTGTTTGTTGAATTAAAGTTTTATTGTTTGTTTTTATTGTTCGTTTTTCTGTGGTGGTTTGCCCATATTCTACCCGAGTTTAGTTTGTTTGTTTTGAGCTTCTTTCAGTGGTGTTTACCTGCTATTTTTGTTTCTTTTGTAGTCCTAACAAACTTGATAAACCCTCCCCCATACTCTCATGCTGAGGTGTGAAAACTCTCACTGCAGTAAATAATCCTTGCTGTACATTTACAAGTGATAAGTAGCAGGACTGTTTAATGTTTCTTGGTCATTAAATACTCTTGTTTTGGTTACTTCCCGGTGTTTTATTTTCATTTTATTTGTTTCCGGTATTAGTGTTTTTGAAGTTTTTGACTTGAGGCTCTTAACAATGAGAACAGTTTTACTGATTATAATGACCTTTGCAAGAAGAGAATCTGAGTTGCAAGTTCTTACCGTGAGTCAAGCCTATTATATTTTACAGAGGGACATGATTTCTTTGAGAACTAATCCTTCATTTATGCCTAAAGTGGTATCTGAGTTTACTTTAAGCCAAACTATCCATCTCCTTTTTTTCTTTCCTGGACCTGAACATGAGGGAGAAAAGATACTCCATACCGTGGATGTTTACAGACAACTCAAGTATTATCTTGACAAAACAAAATCTTTCAGATCTTCAAATCAATTGTTCATTGCTTGTGAAGATAAGAACAGGGGACAACCTGTGTCAAAACAGACTATTTTCAAAAGGTTGTCTAAGGCTATTACCTTGTGTTATATTTACCATGACAAAAACTATTCCAGGCAGGTTCAAGGCCCAATCTACCATGGTCTTGGCATCATCTATAGCCATTTCAAAAGGGTTAGATTCTAGGAATATTCTAGAAGCAGCAATTTGATCTTCTATCCATATTTTTACAATGCATCACAAGCATGAGTTTTTCTCTAGGTATAGATCAGGCTTTACTAGGACCCTTCTCAAGGGTCTCCCAGATTCTTCTACTTTCACTTCCCAAATGTAGTAAGCTACAGCCCTCAACCCATATAGCTAAGGTTTCTGCAGCAGTGATCAATGAACAAAGTGCAGTTGTGTAAGCAAAATTACTATAACAGTAGATGTCTGAATGATCACTGCAGTGGTAGCCTTTCCCTACCTCCATCCCCATTGCTTTGGGGTATTGTTTATGCTAGGGTGTGAGCATTCAATTTTTGTTGTTCCTAGCATTGTCTTTTCAGGACTCAGCCTCCTTCTGTTGACATGAAAGCTCTGAAAGGCTTGGCTCAGCTTGAGCTGATTGATGCTTTGGGCTTGTGGAAGGTGCCCTGAAGCTTTGGAAGCTGACTGGCTGGCTGTTATATCCTATGCAGGATATAACTCATACAGCTTAAGCTACTGCAGCAGTGATCATTTGAACATCTGCTGCTATGGTAACTTTACTTACACAACTGTACTTTCCTTTATTGTGCAGGTAAGAAGAAGGGACAACCAGTGTCAAAACAAGACTATTTCCAAATGGTTGCCTCGTATAATTACATTTTGTTATACTAACCATAACAAAACTATTCCAGGCAGGGTCAAGGCCACTTTACCAGGGCCTTGGCTTCATCTATGGCTTTTTGCAAAGGGTTGAATTCTAGAAGTATTCTAGAAGCAACAACCTGGTCCTCAATACATACATTTACAAAGAATTACAAGCAGAATTCCTTCTCTGGGTCTACATCAGACTTTGCAAGAATCATTCTCCAGGGGATCCTGGACCCTTCCCCTTTCACCTCCCCCTTTGTTGTAAGATGGGTTGCCAACTGGCTCACAAACCGAACACACACTATCAAAGTGGGTGACTCCACATCAACCAGCAGACCTGTCACCAGTGGAAGTCAGTGCTGGGCCCCCTACTATTTGGTATATATTTCTCAGAAGTTTAGGTCAAAACTAAGCGATTGTGACTGACCAAGTTTGTGGATGGCTGCAAACTGGGTACGGTGCAATTACTGAATCCCCAAATTATGTCAGTATACTCCAGGAGGGTCTTACCCAAACCAATAACTGATGTCTTAGTCACAGTCTCAAACTGAATGCACAGAAATGCATTATTCCATTTTGGCACAAACAATGTCCCTTCACACCATCAGATCAACAGCAATACCCTAAGTACCTATAAAGTGGTAAGGGATCTGGGATCACAAGTTGACTGTGACCTTAACTTTGACCACTATCTGTCTACTGTAGCAATGAAAGGCTTTCTACTAATGCACTTAGCACACTTAATTAGTAAAGGCTGTGTCTCGAGAGCAAAGGTTATAACCCCTCTATACTCAGCACTAATCCAGCCCATAATTGAGTATAATGTCCCCTTTGGCATGTACCATACAAAGTACGTGCAGCAATTAGAGATACCTCAGAGGTTTATAACAAAGACAATCAAGGGACTCCAGCATGTGCCTTACACAGACCGACTTAAGTCCCTGTCACTATACTCCGTATCATAAACTTCTTAGGGGTGACTTATGCCTGGCTTACAGAGAAATCTCAGACCCAAACCTAATGAACTTGCTGCAAATCTCTAAATCAAACAGGACTAGAGGTACCCATTCCAGAGACCTAAATATGGCCTGTGACTTAAATAGGACATGCCGGAGGGACAGATTTGTTTCCTAACAACTGCTGCATCTTTGGAATAGGCTACCAATTCATGTGAAACAGAACACTACTATGACACTGTTCAAGATAAGCCTGGACGAGTGGATGGGGAACCATAAATTCTTACTGGGGATAGCACCCACAATCCTTTTGGACATGGAAAGTCATTACTAAATGCAGTCTTGGGAATTGACTAGCATTTCTATGATATTACATTGGCATGAAATTGCTAGGCTTGAAATGACTTCCGGGTCGATAACCTACTAATGTCCTATGATGCATATAGTAAGCTAGGGTAATCTAGCCATATAGCTAAGGCTAGTAGAGCAGTGAATGATATGATTTACATAGTATAGTTGTGTAAGTAAATTTTCCATAACAGTAGATATTTGAATTATCACTGCTGCAGTAGCAGCTCCCTCTCTCCATCCCCTTTTTTTTTGTTGGTTTGTTACTTATGCCAGGGTGTGAATATTTCTTTTTGTTGTTCCTAGTGTGATGCCCTTGCACTGGCCCAGTAATCAAGGAGCCTCAAACCTCACCACTAGCACCAGTGACGGATTGTCCACATTGGGAGGATGACAAGTACACACACAGTAAATTAGAATTTCTCTTAAGAGCACACAGAGATCACACAGTCTGGGGCTGGTTTCTCCCTCTTTCTCCAGATCCCCAATAAGACTCCCCACTGGCACAGCTATAGAGTTGAGTCCTTAGCCAGAGTTCCAAGCCATGACCTTCCAGCACTCTCTCTGTCCAACCAGATATTCGTGTCACTGCCCAAGTAGCTGACACACACACACACACACACACACACACACACACACACACACACACACACACACACACACACACACACACACGCACACACGCACACACACACACACACAGTTTGAGATTTGATTTATACACAAACACACACATACCTGGGAAAGGCAAGCACAGGTTTACTAGCTATGCCCCCTTTTGCCCAGACCATAAGGTATTTAGCACTGCCACCAGAACCCCTAATCAGCTACTTAAAGGCCCTTCCCAAAGGGTGCCCAATCTTACTGTGTAATGTTACCATTATCAAAATGGTAAGTGTGACCAAGGCTATTTAAGAGTGGCCTGTACAGTGTCACCAAACACATATGTAAGTACTCTAAGAGCTTAAATCTCTCTAAACAAACCAGCCACAATTAAAATGTTTAAATATATTTACTAATAAACAATAAAAGAACAAAACAATACTCAGTAATGCAACACAGTGACTGCAGAGTTCAGAATCACAGGAAATATTTCAAAACAACATTACAAGACAATCTCAAATTAATACAGAAAACATGTAAACTAATCTTTGCTATATTCCTATCTATATCTAAAAAATATCACTGTACCCTAGACTTAACTTATTTTCTTGAAGTTTTGCAAGTACTTTTCCAGTGGGGTACACTGTGATTACCTTCTTGAAGCTCAGTACATAACATACAATTCAACACACACATCTACACCAGTAGTTTAATATACACAGAACATATAGTTCTCTTATATTTGTAAGGCAAGCCTACGGATCCTATTAATATTCACAAATAACATGATTATTTACAAAATTCCAGATAGCTGGGCTGGCAGCCTCACAACTCCCCCCCCCCATGAAAACTCAAGCTAGTTTTTCAAGTGACCCTTAAGAAACATTGCTTGAGAGGGTTGAGCCTATCTGGAAATATTTTACCCCATTCTCTGTCTTGAGAGCCCATCTGAGTTGGCATTGCTAACCCCACTGCAGTGCTGCACTGTCATATCATATGCTTGCAACCCTAGGCTCCACCTTAGTAAATTGGCATTTTGCTGGCTGGCTCTATGTAGCTATGTTAAGGGATTGTGGTCTGTAACTACAGTGAATTTCCTTCCATATAGATAAGGATGACGTTTCTGCAGTGCCCACACTATGGCTAAACATTCCTTTTCTACAGCTGGATAGCATTCCTCCCTGGGTTGGGGCCTATGACTGAGATAAACCACTGGGTGCTCTTCCCCCTCTGAAGAAATCTGGCTAAGTACAGCACCCACCCCATGGTTTGAAGTATCCACCTGCACAACAAATTCTTTGCTGTAATCTGGACTGGCTAACACAGGGGGTCCACCCAAAGCTCCTTTAAGCTTCTGGAATGCCTGCTCACATGCTGGGGTCCAGACTACCTTATCTGGCCTGTTTTTTCTTGTCAGGTCTGTGAGGGGAGGAGCTATGGTACTATAACTGGGGACAAACTTTCTGTAGTACCCTGCTGTCATTGTAAATGCCCTCACCTGCCATTTGGTAACAGGGGCTGGCCATGCCTGAATGGCTTCCACTTTGTCAGGTTCTGGCCTGATCTTACCACTCCCCACTCTATGTCCCAGGTTGGAGACCTCTGCCATACCCACCTGACATTTGTTGGGCTTAATGGTCAACCCTGCCCTCTGTAGTCTGCCCAGCACCTCCCTGATATGCTGAAGGTGCTCTTGCCAGGGATGACTGTATATGGCAATATCATCTAAGTAAACAAGGGAAAAATCTCCTGCTTCTGCTAGGATATGGTCTGCCAGCCTCTGGAAAGTCGCTGGGGCATATTTCATCCCAAAGGGCATCTTTGTAAACTCATACAAGCCAAAAGGAGTCACAAAGGCTGATCTCTCTCTAGCAGTGGGAATCAAAGGCACCTCTCAACAAGACCATTAGTCTGGGAATAGTAGGGGTGGACTTTAGGTGCTTCAACCCACAGTACTTCCACAGACAAGCCAGCAGGTCTGACATGAAATTGCCACCTCTGTCAGTCAGCATTTCTTTTGGGAAACCTACACTGCTGAAAATGTCTAACAAAGCATTTGGCACCTTTTCTGCCTCAATGGAGGACAGAGCCACTGCTTCAGGGTGTCTGGTAGCATAATCTACTACCACTAGGACATACTTTTTCCCTGTGGAACTTGGGGTACTCAGAGGCCCCATAATATCCATAGCCACCCTCTGAAATGGCTCATCAATCACAGGTAAAGGCATCAAAGGAGCTTTCACCTTGTCTCCTGCCTTGTCTATCTTTTGGCACTGCTCACAGCTCATGCAGTACCATGTTACATCTCTAAAAATTCCAGGCCAAAAAAGGTTCTGCATAATAAGTCTCTCTGTACCATATGACCTGCAAAGGGAATATCATGGGCTATGGCTAGAAGTGCCAGACAGTAGGGTCTGGGCACTACCAACTGCTGTATTCTCTCACCCTCTAGCCCTCCATCAGGTGTCCACTCTCTATACAGTAACCCTTTCTCCCAATATACAGATTCCCCCTTCCCTTGAGAATCAGGTGCCTCACTAGCTACCTCTCTCAGGACTTGTAATGTAGGGTCTGAGAGCTGAACCTGTCTCATCTCTCTCTTTGTAACCCTTCCCAGCTCCCCTTCCACAGGAAGTCTGGTATTCTATGACAGTGGTGCCTCACTGCCAGCCTGGGTACTACTACTCACCTCTGCCTTTTCATTCATGCTGTCCAAGGGAACATCAGTACCCGCAAGCAGCTGTGGCTCATCTTCGGTCTCACTGCTACAAGGTAGCTCCCTCCCTGAAGTAACCTTCTCAACAGTCCTGGCTGCAAGGGTGTAGTCTGAGTCTCCCCCAGGCTACCAGATCCACATGCTTGTCTCCAAGCCCGATGGCGTGTAACTGCATATACACACGATACTGCATTATCAAAATCATTCCCTATCAGGACATCTGCAGGGTGGTAGTTTGGTACCCTTGTTGTCTCAAGACAACCTACTGTTGGGATTTTGACATTCCCACTTACTGGCTCTCCCACATTTTGTTCCCCACCTTGCTTCTGTGGACATCTATAGGCTACATGGCCCCACTGTTTGCATTTAAAACATTTAACCCTTAGTCCTGGACTAGTGGCTTCCCCTGCTACTGACGGACTCCGTTGGGGCAGTCTGGACTGCCCACCATGGGTTCCCTTAGAGCCATGAGCAGCATTGGGTGTCCCTTTCCTGTGCAGTGATGCCCTGCTTGCTAGTTTTAGGTCTCCCTTCTTCCCCTGCTCATCTACAGTAGTGCATTGTCTATCAGCTAATCAGATTCTCATGTCCTCAGGTGAAGTGCTAAGGGCTTGTTCCCTCACTGAAAGGTCTGCCAGCCCTTCAAAAGTGGTGACCTGACATCCACTCACCCATATATGAAAATAAATGCTTAGTTCAGCAACATATTCCACACACTTTCGCCTGCCTTGCGTCTATGCTCACAAAACTTTTTCCTGTAAGCTTCAGAGTTAACTTAAAAAGTTCTAGCAAACAGTTCTTCACAACATTATAATTTAAGTAGTCATTATCAGACAGTTTGGAAAGAACAGTTACAGCTTTACCATGGAGTAAGGGAGTCAGGAACTGTACCCAGAGCCCTTGGTCAACATTATACTGTTTACATACTCTCTCAAACATATGAATAAAACTATCAAAATTATCCCCCTCTGTAAATTGTGGAAGAAATGTACTGATGTTTGTTGCTTCTGCAGTTCAGTTACTCCCATCTCCATTACCTCCATGATTCTGGCGAAGAGTCAGCATCTCCTTTTCATGTTGCCTCTGCCTCTCCTTCTCCTCAGCTTCCAGGCATTGCAGTTTCTCATTTTCCTCAGCCTTCAGATGTTGCAGTTTCTCATTTTTCTCAGCCTCTAAATGCCTCAGTCTCTCTGCTGCCTCTATTTCCAAATGCCTGGCCTCTAACTCAAGTGTCTTTAACTCCAGATGGATTTTTAAGTCCACTGTGGAAAGGTTGAGCTGTCCATTTTCTTAGAGTTGTACATCTCCATGGCTAGTCTAATCGTCCTCCTGGTTGCTATTCTCCGATGCAGCATTGACTAAAGCTGCAGTCATGTTTACTTTAGTCAGGTTGGCATGCACCAGTCCTTTAGCCTGGCACATTTCAGCCAACTGACTCCTTGTCAGCTTGCCATACTCCTCTGCTGACATGCTTGCCTGCTCTTTCTGACTAACTAAGCTAACAAAAAGATAAAGCAATTGTGATATGAACTCTGAATGTTCACTGCATGGCTGATTGAGAGTACAAACACCTTCAGTGACCACTGTAAACAGGCTACAGGAATTCAATATCCACACCACTGCAAGCCAGTTAATATGTGATGTGGCTATCTCACCACTATTAACCAATTAGTATGTGATGTGGCTATCCCACCAATGCCAAACAATTAACATGTGCATGTCCTTCACTGGTGCTAGTGGTGAGGATTGAGGCTCCTTCATTACTGGGCCAGTGCAGGGGCACCACACCTTGTATTGTCTTTTCAGGGCTCAACCTCCCTCTCACTCTCTGTGCTAGCATGTAAGCTCTGAAGGGCTTGGTTCCCAAATTTGTCTTTTTAGTTAGATCAGCATGTGCTGGCTAATGATCTAAGCATGTAGTAGGTGCATCAAAGCTTTGGAAGCTATCTGGATGTTATTGCAAGATAAAACTCATATTGATCAGGCTACTTATAAATAAAACAGACACATACCTCACTGGCCTCTAGAAGCAATTTATTCCAGTGCCATGCTTGTCATGGTGGCCAAATTATGAACTTCTAAAATAAATTAAAAGAAATAAGGCTACACACATAGATACATGGCTACACACATGGTTATTGTTTATGGTAGAGGGAAAAATCTAGGAAGTAAACCAACCCTGGACATGCAGTAGGGAGGAGAAAGCAGGATGTGGAAGGATTATTAAAAAAATAATAATAAGTACAGAAAATTGTGTAGTTCCAACCTCACCAACACAAGTGCTGAGTAAAAAAATAAAAAAACAGAGAAACTAGTGGTCTTTAAACTTCACTGATGAGCTCAGTCACAATAATTTCCAAAAATCATGAAACCAAGGTAGTGTTCCACAGCAACAAGCCTTTATTCATCACAGACACACAGTCCTCAGTAACAAAAAAAAATCAGAAATATTTAACAATGTTAAACATATCAGCTTTTATATACTTAGAAGCAGGTGTGGAAAATATACATAGTTTAATTTTAAATCAGCCTATTCATGCCAAACAATATAAACAGGGCAGTGAAAGTACATTTTAGAACAGCAAGTATCACCCCCCCCCCAACACACACACACACACACACACACAAGCACACACTACTACTGATTAGGTTCATAGGTAGGTACTAGGCTATTGGCCCTAGGGCCTACATAAGCCTAGCCAAAAAGGTACCCTGGCTTTCACCACCCAAGAAAATTATTTTCCTGTGCCCAGGTCAAGCAGAACCACAGAGGTGATCCCCGGGGTGAATTTCCTATTTCCCATCTAATCATAGGTTCATAGGTAAGTACTAGGCTATCTGCCCGAGGGCATCTATAAGCCTAGTCAGAATGTTTTGGTTTTCGCCGGCCCTTAGATTAGTTCCCTGTGCCTCTGTCCAGCAGAGCCACTGCAGTGATCCCTGGGGTAACTTTTCTGTTTCCCATCCACTCGTCAAGGTTTCTCTTGAAGAGTGTTACTGAGGGGCTCTACCTAATGTAGACTGGAATCCTGCTCCAAAGTATGGGGAGTCTCTGGGACAGGAATCTATCCCTCCAGCACATCCCATTTATTGTTGTGGTGAGGTTTAGATCCCTAGAGCATGTGGCTCTTGGGGATTTGTTTTTTTTTTAGATGGAGCATGTCCATCAATTCTGCGTCAGACATGGCCTTGTATGTCAGGCAGAGATCACCTATGAGTAAGCAGTATGCAACTGAGTACAACTGGAGTTTCTTCAGTCGGGCTGCATAGGGCATCTGTTTGAGGCCAGTAAATCTCTTGGTGAGGTACTACTGTGGTCTTTCCAGCTGTTGCAGGTGTCTTGTAAGGTACATCACAAATGGGGTGTTGTACTCTATGATGGGTCTGATGAGTGATGTGTAGAGAGGCACAATAACCTCTTTTGTTCTAGATGCGAACCCTTTTGTGATTAGGTGGGTCACATAGAAGGATTTTCTAACTACCTTGGCAATATGATTATCAAAGGAGAGATTACTATCTACTTGGGTCCCCAGATCCCTTATTACATTTACTGTATTTAGGGGACTACCACGTATGTGGTAGTTCACGGGTAGTTTGTTTTTTCCAAAGGGGATGACTATGCACTTTTTGGCATTTAGCTTGAGGCCATGATTTTGACACCAGGTATCCGTCTCAGTGAAACCCTTCTGGAGGATGTCTGTATCAGCCAGAGAGTCAATTATGGCCCCCAGTTTGCAGTTCTCTGTGAACTTGGTCAGCCATAGTCCTCCTGTGCTTGTCTGTACCTCTGAGAAGTATATACTGAACAGGAGGGGTCCCAGGACTGAGCCCTGGGGGGCGCTACTTGTAACCAGTTTAAAGTCGGACCTAGAGCTTGCAACTCTCACTGTGTGGGTTCTATCCATGAGCCAATTGGTAACCCATCTTGTGACGTAGGGGTTTATGTTCAGGTTGGTGAGCTTGTCTATAATACCAGAATGGGGAATGGTGTCAAAAGCCTTTGTGAGGTCTAGGATGACCCTCGTCTAAAGCCTTGGTAACTGTCTCAAAGAAGTCCACCAGGTTTAGGAGGCATGATCTGACCTTAACAAAGCCAACTTGCGTAGAGTCCAATGTTTGGAGGTTCCCAGTGTCTCTGTTAATGAGTTCCATGATGATGCACTCCATAGCCTTGCAGACGAGGCTAGTCAGGCTTATAGGGTGATAGTTCCCGGGGTTCGTTGTGGCTCCACCTTTGTAGAGAGGAATAACTGTTTCTGTGCACCACTCTATGGGTATGTAGCCTTTAGAGAGGCTGAGTTTGAACAGTGTGTTTAGGTGAGGGGTTAGTTCATTTTGGAGCTCATATAAGACAAAGCCTGGGACACTGTCCAGTCCCATTGAAGCTGTGTTTTTGGCTTTGGATAGGGCTTTTTTAACATGTGTGCCAGTGATTGCCAGGGCTCTACATTCTTCTGGTATGGTATATCAAGATTTTTCTTTAAGAGTGCTAATGAGGAGCTTTGTTTGACATAGATAGGTAGTTTGTTCCAGAGTATGGGAAGTCTCTGGGACAGGAATCTATCCCTCCAGCATGTTCTGCTTATTGTGGTGACAAAGTTTAGGTCCCTAGAGCTTGTAGCTCAGAGGGATTGGGATTTCTTTAAGTGGAGCATGTCCAACAGCTATGGGTTTGACATAGCTTTGTATGTTAGGCAGAGATCGCCTCTGAGTAGGCGATATGCGACAGAGTAAAGTTGGAGTTTTTTGAGATGGTCTGCATAGGGCATCTGTTTGAGGCCAGTAATCCTCTTTGTGAGGCATTTCTGCAGTGTTTCCATTTGTTGTAGATGTCTTGTGAGGTACATACCAAAAGGGGCATTGTACTCTATAATGGGTCTAATGAGTGATGATTAGAGGGGAACAATGACCTATTTTTTTTTCCTGGATGAGAAACCTTTTAAACTAAATCCTTGTTAAGGGAAACACTACCTTTTTGCAACCCACATTCCAAGATCAGGTATTAAGAAAGGCATAACATATATATAAAAATAGTTTTAACTAAATTCTCTTTTGGCTGACTAATGCAATGAAGCCTTCATCAGGTCTGTGACAAGAACTAAAATCAAGAAAAACATAGGTATCTAACCATAAACATAATCAAATTAGAAGACTGAAATTTAAAAATACATCTAATAATATCTAGTAAATAACCATCCATGTGTATTAGTGTGAATAAAGAAAACTGTTATTAACAGGTCAGAAAACAAGTCAGTGCTTTGCAAAAAAAAATCATGTTTACAGCACCAAAAATGTTTATACAATGAAAACTAGTAGAAAAAACCCCACAAAAAATGCAGAAAACAGTGGATGAAGTAAACTAGTAATGTATAAAAGTGTGCAGGTGTGTGCATGAGCCTCCACCAGTATGGAAACTGGAGGAATTATACCAGTACTACATGGTAATAGCGGCATGGAAAAACCCTGGTGTGATTCAATAAATCTAATCAAAGCAGAATTGAGGTTAAAGTGACTAAACATATATATATATATATATATATATATATATATATATATATATATATTTATACACATTCTACACATCATTTTTGTTATTATTTCATATATTTTAGTACATAAAAATATTCCTCAAAACCCTAAAAAACCTTTAAAGATTGTGTAGCAGCTTATGTAAATTCAAGACACTCTTAACAGAGCAATAGTAGTTAAGTCCTGTTTTTCTGAATGCATTTAATTTCAACTGCCAGCACAGTTCTTTTTTTCTCCAGCACACCATTGATGTCCTCTTCAAGCTCATCCATCTCCACACAATCCAGAATGTTGTGTATTTTGGCTTTTCCTGGTTAGGGGTCACCACAGCGAAACTCCGGTCCGCTAATGATTGGCAGTAGATTTTTACGTACCGAGTTGCCAGCTCTGATGCACAACCTTCAAAATTCACGCATGTCTCCACACAGAAGATGCTCTAGCTGAGAATCTAACAGGATGTCTTACTGTGAGGCAACAACGCTACCGCAGCTCCACCACCGCATAAAACCAGAATGTCTGAGGTGTTCTAATAAGTGTTTGGATAAGGCATTCCGCTGGCATTTACGTCTGTCAAAAAGATTACCTGAAAGCCTCCTTTTCAGTTTATTCATGGTCTTACCCATAACAAATGCAGGGCAGTCATTATACATGGCCTTATATACAAATTTTTCAGTATTACAGTTACCACCTGCTGAAGATGTCATCATCCTTTTAAGATAGGGGCGCTCAAATGAGTCGCATGTCATCAAATAATCAACAGAAAGTGCAGTTAGATGACCCACAAATTTTAGTGCTCATGTCATCCTGGTGTTCCTTATTTAAGCAATAACCCATGCCTGGGTGTGGTTAATGCTAGATTTACCCACGGTTGGCATGGTTTGGTCATGAGGGCGAAGCCCGAGTGGCCAAACAAAGACAACCGTGTGTAAATCAAGCATTACCCACACCCAGAAATGGGTTATTGCTATTATACAATGACATTATTTAAGAAAAAAAATACTTAGTTTTCTTAAATAATGGCATTGTATAATGGCTCCCTGCTGCCCTTCCGCAGCTGTCCGGTATTTTGCGGCAGTTCTGATGTACTGCGCATGCGTATGCTTACACAGTACATCAGAGCTGTGGGTGGAAGCAAGGGAGAAAGCAAGATCTCCGTTGCTTTTTAGAAAGTGTCTTGATATGTTAAAGGAGTTTGACATAGCGAGACATGACTTCTAAACTTTCCCGTTCTGTCTTAGGAAATCCCAATTATCAAAAAAAGTATCTACAAAGTGAATAATCTATGATATTCCCCTTGTCTTCAATATGCAAACGGAGATCTTATGAACATTTCCAAGTATTCTTTGGCAACTTCACAAACTCAGACTTTCGTTTCTCAATGTAAAAATGCTCATCCACCAATTAACTTCATTGAATGAATCACACCTCCTTGTCAGCCAATCATATCACAGCTTTGGTTCAGGCATTCATCCTCAAAGCTTGGGTAAATGACATAGCCTTCTTCCTTGTTTCAAGCTGTTTTCAGCCATTCTTATTAAACAACCAATGCAATGTGGAGAACATAGCATCCAGCTAATCAAAAGGTATGACTTGCTCTTCCTATATTGGCAGCCTCCAATCATACAAGAGACATCTGTTGACCAATAAACTGTAATAAAGCAGACAACACCTTTTTCCTAGCCTATCAGGGCACTGCTCAATCTCTCAGTAGGTATTTTCTGTTAAAACACAGTATGATTCAAAATACCAAAAAGAGCAACTTAGATCACCCTATTGGTCAAAATCCACAGCAATAGTCTATCAGAATTCTCCAAGGAGCTCCATATACTGAAAAAAAATATTTTTTATACTTCGATACAAGGCTCCGTTTCTATAAAAAATTCTCCAATTTACGGCTTTCCTTCCCATAGGTGGCTTTGAAGTCAGTAGATCGGACCATGTTCTCTTTAATAGAGTGGTTGCATACAGTCTTATAATGATTCCAAGTCATATAAAATGCCACTACTTCCTCACACTTAATCTTCATTCCTTGAGGAAGGGTTTTAATGGAACAAAACCATTTAATCCTGGCAGGCAATCTGCTTTAAGATTCATGATCCATTTTGCTTCTTCCACTTCGGTTTTGTTGACCAAATCCCCTCCTCGCAAGGTCTGTTCAACCATACTTATAACCATAAATTTAAAGGAATGAGTATGGTTATCCCAAATGTGTGTATGTAGGGCATTTGTTTCCACTCTATTCCTTATGTCCGATTGGTGCTTAAAAATAAGTTCTTTAAATCTCCTGTTGGTCTTTCCTATGTAGAAAGCCAGACAGAGGACACAAGTAGCAATGTATACAACATTTTTGCTGACACAGTTGGCACATCCTGTGAACTTGTAGCTCTTCCCCATTTTTGGATGGATAAAATTATTATCAGTATTAATCACCGCACATGCCTTACATAAGCCACATTTGTGTGTACCTATACAATGTCTTAAATCTTTTGATTCTCTGTAGGTCACATTGCTTGTACATAGTAAACGTTTCAAGTTCTTATTTTTATAGGCAAACCAAGTTGTCTCCCCTACTATTTCTCTTATTCTAGAATCTGATGTTACGATAGGCCAGAATTTCATTATTATTTTATGTATTTTAAAATTGTCTGTACTATAGGTAATATTAAGCCTTGTCACGGATTTCTTATTAACCATCCTATCATTAATATGCACCGTTGAACCCTGTTTAGTCTTTTGAGAACACTGCGCAGAATAACAGGGTCTGCCTTTGTTCTCATGAAAATCCATTTCTCTTGCTTGCTTCCTCTTCATCAGATCCATACTACAGCCATGTTCCTTAAAATCATACATTAACTTAATTTCTTCCTGTTCAAAGATCTTTGGTGAAAAGTCTGGATATACTTGTAACCTGATTATCTACAATGTTCTGAAAGATGTGTCTCGGATGCATACTGGTGTAGTACAGCATGTGGTTATGCCACAATGACTTTCTAAAAAGTATGGTGTGAATGCCTTCTTTGCCATCCAATATCACCTTTAAATCCACAACCTCAATTTGTTCCTTGGACAAGTTAAGGTCAAACTTTAAGAAAGTGGTGGTTTTCGTTAGATACTCCACAACATTTCTTACTTCCTGTCCATCCCATAGGACAAAAGTATCATCCACAGATCTGTTATACATAATGATGTTCTTATCCTAAGTATTGCTTGTATCTGATTTCCACTGTTTCTCCCATTGAGCCAAAATCAGATTTGGGTAACTATTGGCACAGGGGGTGCCCATAGCAACCCCCATCTTTGCCAATAATATTTATTATCATATAGGAACACATTGTTCTCTAACACTTCTTCCAATAAACTACAAATTACATATGAGTCCTTTCCTTCTTCCCTAAGTGTATCACTTATCGCTTCTATACCATACTGATTTGGTATAGAGGTAAACAGACTGTGAACATCCATGGTTACTAAAATAAGATTATGGAGATCCTTCCTGTTTTCCATTGCTTCATGCAATTGATGCAAAAACTGTGCTGTATCTTTAATGACTGTAGTGGCTTTTGGTAGACGTTTTTTAAGTTATTCTTCTAAATAGATTGACAGAGGCTCTGTGGACCAACCTCTGCCTGCTACAGTTGGACGCAATGGTGGTCTTAGATAATTTTTGTGTATTTTGGGCAACCCACTTATACTAGGTATCATTGGATATTCTACTACTACAAAAAAAAAACATATAGATTTTTAGTTATACTTCTATTCATCAGCATTTCATATAGGGATTTCCTAAGACGGAACGGGAAAGTTTAGAAATCGTGTGATAGGTCATGAAGAACGTGCAAAATTGCTGTACCAAGTTATATTGGAGCATTTAGTCTGTTGTCTGATTTGAGGAGGCTCAAAGCAGGAAGAACTAAACATTTGATAGGCGGAAAGAAGAGGCTCGTTGGATCTTGCACTTCAATTGGAAGAAGAAGGAAAGTGGATAAGGGATACTGTTTTTAATTGGATTTTTTACTTTTATGTGAAATTTACCCTCAGCCAGAGTCCTTGATTTGATTGGTTCAAGGTGTTTTAAATAAGTGATCTCAGTACCTGTATTTTTAGGATCTGAAGAAGGTTTTAAACTGAAAGCGTTTGTCCGGTACCTGTGGAATTGACTGTTTGTCGAATTAAAGTTTTATTGTTTGTTTTTCTATGGTGGTTTGCCCATATTCTACCTGAGTTTTTGTTTTGAGCTTCCATCAGTGGTGTTTACCTGCTATTTTTGCTTCTTTTGTAGTCCTAACAAACTTGATAAACCCTCCCCCATACTCATACTGAGGTGTGAAAACTCTCACTGCAGTAAATGATCCTTGCTGTATATTTACAAGTGATAAGTAGCAGGACTCTAAACGTAGTCTGTCTGCTACTTCCCAATGCCTTCAGCGGAAGGATTTTACTCTCTCATGAATGATGTTGTTGTTGTGTCTTTTGGCTTTTACCAGTTAGGGGTCGCCACAGCGGAACTCCGGTCCGCTAATGATTGGCAGTAGATTTTTACATGCCGAGTTGCTGGCCCTGATGCACAACCTTCAACGAAGGTACGCCCATTCACGCATGTCTCCACACAGAAGATGCTCTAGCTGAGAATCGAACAGGACAACATCTTACTGTGAGGCAACAACTCATGAATGATGCAGACTTAAAATGTGCTTTACTAGTTCCTCAATTATTTCGGTCATATTCCCCCTCCTTTTTTCTATTTCATATTTATTTATACTTTGGTAACCAGGAGAGTGAACTGGTCCCAGGACCCTTTTCTGCCACAACATATACTGGTAAAGATAACAATTATTAAATGTACTTATCAGTACAAAGAAAAAAATACTGACAGAAAGACATTGTCCAAGATTGCATGTGGAACACATAGCTAATATGCGATGGTGACCAAGTAAATCACTGAGCAACATTTACTAGAATGTTTACATTAATAATGCTTAACTATACTATGTTGTTTGTTATAAATAATTCATTGTATGCACACACATTGCAAACACACATACACACACACACACATATATACACACACTTATATATATGTGTATATATATATATATATATATATATATATATATATATATATATATATATATGGAAACACTTCACATAATCAAATGAATGAAATCTCGAATTTCATATGGTCGAGACCATATGATCGAGATTTCAGTAAATCGAATATGTGTAGTGTTCAAAAATAAGAGTTTAATTACCTTAATATGTTACGTGCACACAGAGGCAAGTATTGTTGTACGCTCTGTGTGTACGTAATGTTTTATTTGTTTTGCGGTGTTGACAGGAAATGAGAAATCTCCCGTTTTGCGCTTCCGCATACAGCACAAGACGGGAGATTTCCCATCTCACCACTGTAGCGTGATCTTGGAGTTGGTATATTTAAGTAGTGGGTGTGGGGGGGGGGTGCAAAAGCGAGGTTTGTGGGGTTTTTTTTATTTGTTGGTTTCGCTTCAGAAGTTCGAGTTTCCGAAACTCGATCTTTTGGTTTCGGTTATTTGCAGTTCGAGATTTTGGTAATTCGAGCTTCTGAAGTGGATCCATATATATATATGTATATATATATATATATATATATATATATATATATATATATATATATATATATATATATATAGTGTGTGTATATGTGTTTCTGTACATATATAAAGTACATGTGTAGAAAAGCATTTTTGTACTTCTGAGTTCATTTTCTTGGTGTTCTTAATCCAAGGGGACATAATAAATGTAAAAGTAAATTCAACTGTATATTATGGTTGCTCTCTGACAATGCAAGGACTGACTCAAAGTCAGTGGGAATCTCTTACAGTGGATCTGCATGTACCAGATATGCATCCCCCTCTGGAAAGTTGTAACACAAAGCATAAAAGACCTTTTTCTATGAACAGTATCAGTGCACCTAGTTGATAGAGTTGCCACCTGACTCTCTCTCTCTACAGTTCTGGCCTGTGTGTGTGTGGGGGGGGGCTTGAAAATGGTAAATGCATTTGTACTTTACAAGAAAAAATATTTACTGACTTTTCTCTAAATGTCATAGAATTCTTTGCCGCTACTCAAGTTATCTTAACACAAGCTATTATAAATAACATGTAAAGCTTAGAATTTCAATACTGTGTTTCTGCTTATGTGAATTTGTCAGAAGAGTTGACAATTGCCTTTAAACCCCTGACTGATCTAATTGTTTTGTTTTCCTATGAAAGGGGAGTGTTAAGTTCTCCTCCCCTCTACAATAAAAACAGTGGAAACAATTCCACAGCTTTCTGTCTTTTTTTATATCAGCTGCTGTGTTCCTGACATTAGCAGGATTAATTACCCATCTAAGATACAGCAGTACTTGATAGGGTAAACTACAGATTTAACGGTGTCTATGATATATGTCATGCAGGTGGAGATGGATTTAGGTTCATAGGTAAGTACTAGGCTATCTGCCTGAGGGCATCTATAAGCCTTGCCAGAATGTGTTGGCTTTTGCCGCCCTCTTAGATTAGTTCCCTGTGCCTCTGTCCAGCAGAGCCACTGCAGTGATCCCCGGGGTAAATTTTCTGTTTCCCATCCACTCGTCAAGGTTTCTCTTGAAGAGTGTTAGTGAGGGGCTCTGCCTAATGTAGATTGGAATCCTGTTTCAAAGCATGGGGAGTCTCTGGGACATGAATCTATCCCTCCAGCACATTTTATTTATTGTTGTAGTGAGGTTTAGATCCCTAGACCGTGTGGCTCTCGGGGATTTGTTTTTTTTTTTTTTTTAGGTGGAGCATGTCCATCAATTCTGGGTTGGACATGGCCTTGTATGCCAGACAGAGATCACCTTGAGTAAGCGGTATGCAACTGAGTACAGCTGGAGTTTCTTCAGTCAGGCTGCATAGGGCATCTGTTTGAGGCCAGTAATCCTCTTGGTGAGGTACTTCTGTGGTCTTTCCAGCTGTTGCAGGTGTCTTGTAAGGTACATCCCAAATGGGGCATTGTACTCTATGATGGGTCTGATAGGTTCATAGGTAGGTATTAGGCTATCGGGCTGTCGGGGATTTGTTTTTTTTTTTTTTAGGTGGAGCATGTCCATCAATTCTGAGTTGGACATGGCTTTGTAAGTAAGGCAGAGATCACCTCTGAGTAAGCAATATGCCACTGAGTACAGCCGGAGTTTTTTCAGTCGGGCTACATAAGACATATGTTTGAGGCCAGTAATCCCCTTGGTGAGGTGCTTTTGTGGTCCTTCAAGCTGTTGGAAGTGTCTTGTGAGGTATATCCCAAGTGGGGCATTGTATTCTATGATGGGTCTGATGACTCATGAGTAGAGGGGCACTCTAACCTCTTTATTTCTAGATGCGAACCCCTTAGTAATTAGATGGGCCACATAGAAGGATTTCCTAACTCCTTTGGCAATTTGATTGCCAAAGGAGAGATTACTATCTACCTGGGACCCCAGATCTCTTATTACCTCTTCTGTATTAAGGGGGCTGCCGCTTATGTGGTAATTCATGGGTGTTTTGTTTTTCCCAAACGGGATGACTATGCATTTTTTGGCATTTAGCTTGAGGCCATGACTTTGACACCAAGTGTCTGTCTCAGTAAGGCCTTTTTGGAGGATGTCCATGTCAGCCGGAGAGTCAGTTATGGCTCCAAGTTTGCAGTCATCGGCAATCTTGGTTAGCCATAGTCCTCTTGTGTTTCCCTGTACTTCTGAGAAATATATGCTGGACAGTATGGGTCCCAGAACTGAGTCTTGTGGGACACCATTTGTGACTGGTTTAGAGTCAGACCTGGAGCCCGCTATTCTTATCGTGTAAGTTCCATCTGTAAGCCAGTTGGCAACCCATCTTGTGATGTAGGGGTTTATGTTCAGGCTGGTGAGTTTTTCTATAATACCCAAGTGAGGAATGGTGCTGAATGCCTTGGAGAGATCAAGGTAGGCTGTGTGAACCACCTTTCCCTCATCTATGGTGATGAGTGATGAGTAACGGGGCACAATAACCTCTTTTGTTCCAGATGTGAACCCTTTTGTGATTAGGTGGGCCACATACAAGGATTTTCTAATCACCTTGGCAATATGATTATCAAAGGAGAGATTACTATCTACTTGGGTCCCCAGATCCCTTATTACATTTTCTGTATTTAGGGGACTACCACGTATGTGGTAGTTTGTGGGTACTTTGTTTTTTCCAAAAGGGATGACTATGCACTTTTTGGCATTTAGCTTGAGGCCATGATTTTGACACCAGGTATCTGTCTCAGTGAGACCATTCTGGAGGATGCCTGTATCAGCTGGAGAGTCAGTTTTGGCCCCCAGTTTGCAGTCGTCTGCAAACTTGGTCAGCCACAGTCCTCATGTACTTGCCTGTACCTCTGAGAAGTATATACCAAACAGGAGGGGTCCCAGGACTGAGCCCTGGGGGACGCCACTTATAACCTGTTTAGAGTCGGACCTAGAGCCTGCAACTCTCACCATGTGGATTCTATCTGGAGCCAATTGGCAACCCATCTCATGACGTAGGGGTTTATGTTAAGGCTGGTGGGCTTGTCTATAATACCAGAATGGGGAATGGTGTCGAAAGCCTTTGCGAGGTCTAGGTAGGCTGTGTGGACCTCCTTTCCCTCGTCTTAAGCCTTGGTAACTGTCTCAAAAAAGTCTACCAGGTTTAGGAGGTATGATCTGTCCTTAACAAAGCCAAACTGGGTAGGGTCCAATGTTTGGAGGTTCCCATTGTCTCTGTTAATGAGTTTCTCTGCAAAGTATGTGAGAAGGTGAGTTTAAAAAAAAAGTAGGTGGGCTTTCCCTTCTTTTGACTCAAATGCAAGGAAATAAAAGTTTTGAAAACTACAAGTAGGTTTCTGGTACATACACAATGCTGGAACCATATTGTAGGGAGAAAAGAAACCTACCAATTGAGTTAAATTGTATGAGAGGGTGGAGTTTTCCTTTAACGAAAACAGTACCTATTTGCAAACACATTCCCAGATCAGGTGTTAAGAAAAGCATAACATATATATGCATAAAAAGAGTTTTAACTAAAATCACGTTTGGCTAACTAATGCAATAAAGCCTTTTAAAACTACCTAATTTTTTCTTGCAAGAATGTATAAATAGCTGATCTGTAACATATTTTTATAGGATCATAGGAGGTTATTAGGCTAATAGCCCTGGAGCCCTTACAAGCCTAGCCAAATGTTTATCCCCTTATTACTAATTAATTTTCCTCTATCTTTATCAGTACTGACAGTCATATGAAGGAAATGCACCGACTCCGAGCTGATAAAAGTGGTACATTCCAGGAAGGAGGTGGAGCTACTGATGTAATGGATAAACTCAGTGAGTTTAGATTTCTCACCTTGCCAGACTATGAGTATATTGTCAATAAAGAGAAGGCAGCTGGTCATAAAAGTCTGATATTCACTTTGCAGTACAAATTCCTCCTCCCACTTGCCTAAGGCTACATTGGCCTTTCCCAAGCATTCAGTTTGCCCTTGTGTAACACTGTTATTTCTGCTATAAGCCTCTGAAGCTGCTTCAATACAGTACATGTGTGGTAACACAGTGTGTAGGGCTTCAACGTCAGTAGTTACCAAAATGCTTCGTTCATTCACATACACTTCTTTATTTTTTCTAAATAAATCAAATGAATCTAAAATAAATGTATGTTGAAAGTTGAAATTATATGCATTCAGAAAACCAGGACTTAAACTACTATCGCTCTATTAAGTGTGTTTTAAATTACGTAAGCTGCCATACAATCTGTAAAGGTTTTTTAGGGAATTTTTTAAGGAATATTTTTATGTACAAAAATATAGTAAATAATAAAAATGATGTGTAGAATGTGTATATATATATATATATATATATATATGTTTAGTTAGTTTAAACTCAGTTCTGCTTTGATTAGATGTATTGCATCACACCAGGGTTTTTCCATGCCGCTGTTCTAAAATGCACTTTTACGGCCCTGTTTTTATTGTTTGCCATGAATAGGCTGATTTAAAATTAAATATGTATATTTTCCACACCTATGTCTAAGTATATAAAAGCTGACATGTTTAAGATTGCTAAAATATTTCTAATGTTTTGTTACTGATGATCACTTGTTTGTGATGAATAAAGGCTTGTTGCTTTGGAACAACACCTGAGTTTCATGATTTTAAGAAATTATTGTTCATCAACAAAGTTTTAAGACCACTAGTTTCTTTGTTTTTAGGATTATTAAAAATCATACCAAGCATGAAAAAAAACTGCTTAATAGAATTTTCCTATCACCTTGTATGGCACTAGAATATGAAGGCAAATACATTTGTCATTCAGTTGGTAGTTTAAAATTTGGTATCATAGACATAGGATTCAGTAAATACTGACCTATAGTGACATATAGCTGGATCATTACAATATACTGTGTTATGGTGAATGCAAGTCCAATGTTCACAGT
The DNA here is from genome assembly GCF_019279795.1 of Protopterus annectens. NCBI lineage: Eukaryota > Metazoa > Chordata > Ceratodontiformes > Protopteridae > Protopterus > Protopterus annectens. The sequence goes on from NC_056733.1 coordinate 253,501,694, forward strand.
ATGGATGCAAGAAATTCAGGAATAAAGTCATACAACAGTACTGCAGAACATTGATTAGATCAGGAATAAAAGTCATACAAATGTGCAGCGTTCACTACTGTGACTTGGTGGTGATAGCAAACACAGTCAAAAGTCCATGTTCAACCACCGAACATGAACATGATGGAGGGAAAACACTAGGGCTTCCAGCTTAATGGCACCAAAATGGGAACTGGAGCATGGAGGATCCACTAGACACCAGGTATTAATGTTTAAAGTGTTCCATCAGCACCAATGTTACTTTGGGTATTGGAGTGAGGGATACACTACACCACCAGGGAATTAATGACATAATGGCACCAAAATTACTATAGGGATCACCAAAATTACTATAGGGATCAGGGGGTTGGGGGTACACACTCTAAACTGCTCTACTAACTCCAGTGTTACTATGGCAACCGGGAGGAGAGTGGGGATACACTAGACACACAAGGGAAAAGTCCATAGAGTGCCTTCATGCACAGAAAAGTATAATGGGGATGAAGAAGAATCACCAGACACACTCTAATGTGCCATACTGACACCAACCACAGTATGGGGATGATGGGGTGGAGGGAAACCACCAGACACCAGTGATGACATTTTACAGTGCCATAACAGCACTGACATCAAAACTGGGATCAGGATGGGTGAAACCATCAAACACCAGGGCTTCCTTTAAGTGCTGTGATGGCACCAATGATATGACAGGGAGTGGGTGGGGTGAAGAAGTACTACACCACCAGGGGATACTCTGTAAAATTCCCAAGATACAGACATCATAACAGGGATCAGGGGAGATGCACTAGACACCAGGGATGATTCTGCAAGGTGCCACATTAGCACCAACATTGTAATGGGGATCAGGGGTGGGGGGATACACTAGACCACAAGGAACTCATACATGCCTGCCATAATGGCAGTTCATAGCTTCATAGGTAAGTACTAGGTTTAGCTGCCCTTGTAGGCCATTTTAAGCCTAGCCAGTTCTCCTTTCAAAGGTGATAAACTCTGTACCTCATGTTATGACTGTGAGGTAAACAGCTTAACCATTATATCAACCCTCACCGCTCAGTAAAGTATTACAGGGGTGAGGGGAACCACTTAAGGATAGCTGAAAAACATATACAGGGACCATGGTGTGTGTATGCACTCAGTGACTCGGGGGGGGGGGGGTCCCTACATGAGCAGCAGGTTACTCTTGTGGCATACAGATCAGCTTTGATCTGTGCATGTTGCTGTAACAACTGTGATTCAAGACACATTTAATCTAGCCAATAAGGAGGTCTTATCTCATCGCAGCTAGCATGTTTCAGAAATTTGAAATGCAAATGGACACATTGCACTGGAAGGGGCTTATCTATGGCTTGTGCTAGGAACTTTAAGGAATTCCCAGGTTTGTTTTTACATATTTTATTACTGAATGTAGTTGTTGTTGTTGTGTCTTTCTGCTTTTCCCGGTTAGGGGTCGCCACAGCAGAACTCCAGTCCGCTAATGATTGGCAGTAGATGTTTACATGCCAAGTTGCCAGCCCTGATGCACAACCTTCAACGAAGGTACGCCCATTCATGCATGTCTCCACACAGAAGACGCTCTAGCTGAGAATCGAACAGGACAATGTCTTACTGTGAGGCGACAATGCTACCGCAGCACCACCACCGCGGATAATCACTTTATTTCCACAATAAAAATCAAGTTTGATGAAATTATAGCATGTATGGAATACAACATCACTTTCATCTATTCAGAAACTGCTTTTATAGGTTCATAGGTGTGTTCTAGCCTAATGGCCCTGGAGCCTTTACAAGTCTAGCCCATAGGTTCATAGGTTCATACTAGGCTATCTGCCCTAGGGCATTTATAAGCCTAGCCAGAGTGTGTGTGGCTTTCGCCACCCCTTGGAATGAGAATACTATGCCCATTTAGGGTTTAGTTTACTGTGCCTCTGTCTAGTAGTGACACAGAGATGACCCCTGGGGTAAACCTGCGATCTCCCATCCACTCGTCAAGATTTCTCTTGAAGAGAGTCAGTGAGGGACACTGCCTAACATGGACTGGGATTCTGTTCCAGAGTGTAGGGAGCCTCTGGTTTATGAATCTGTCCCTCCAGCTCATCCTATTTATTTCTGTGTTGAGGTTCAAATCTCTCACTCTCGTAGCTCTGGTGGATTTGGATTTTCTGAGGTGGAGCATGTCCATTAATTCTGGATTGGACATGGCCTTGTACGTCAGGCATAGATCACCTCTGAGTAGGCGGTATGCGACTGAATAGAGCTGGAGTTTCTTCAGCCGGGCAGCATATGACATATGTTTGAGACCCTTGATCCTCTTGGTGAGGTACTTTTGGGGTCTTTCTAACTGCTGCAGGTGTCGGGTAAGGTACATCCCAAATGGGGCAATGTACTCAATTATGGGCCTGATAAGGGAAGAGTATAGGGGCACAATGACCTCTCTTGATCTAGATGTGAATCCTTTCATGATAAGGTGGGTAATATAGAAGGTCTTCCTAACCACCTTGGCAATGTGAGTGTCAAATGAGAGGTTACTGTCAACGTGGGTCCCTAGGTCCCTGATTACTTCTTCCGTACTTAATGGATTACCACCTATGTGGTAATTTGTGGGTACTTTGTTTTTCCCAAAGGGTATGACTATACATTTTTTGGCGTTCAGTTTAAGGCCATGGCTCTGGCACCATTTATCCCTTTCTATGAGGCCTTTCTGAAGGATGTTTGTGTCCGCTGGAGTATCAGTTATGGCACCCAGTTTGCAGTCATCTGCGAACTTTGTCAGCCACAATCCTCCTATGTTTGCTTGCACCTTGGAAAAATAAATGCCGAACAAGAGGGGTCCCAGGACCGAACCCTGTGGGACACCGCTTGTGACTGGTTTAGAGTCTGACATGGCTCCAGCAATTCTGACCTTGTGGGTTCTGTCCTTGAGCCAGTTTGCAACCCATCTTATGACATATGGATTTACATTTAAGCTGGTGAGCTTGTCTATGATGCCCGAGTGGGGTATTGTGTCGAAGGCTTTTGCAAGATCAAGGTAGGCTGTGTGAACTGCCTTACCCTCATCAATGGCCTTAGTGACTGTTTCAAAAAAGTCGAACAGGTTCAAAAGTCAGGATCTGCCCTTGACAAAGCCGAATTGGGTGGGATCCAGTGTCTGTAGATCCCCAATGTCTTTGTTTATGAGTTCCATAATGATCCTCTCCATAGCTTTGCAGACCAGGCTCGTCAAGTTTATGAGGCGGTAATTTCCAGGGTCCATAGAAACACCTCCTTTGTGGAGTGGGACCTCTGTTGCTGTACGCCATTCTTTGGGTATGTATCCTGTATTAAGGCTAAGATTAAAAAGCAGCCTTATGTGCGGGTTTTGTTCCTCTTGGAGTTCATGTAGCACGCAACCCGGGACACCATCTGGTCCCATTGATGCTGTGTTTTTAGCTTTGGAGAGGGCGGCTCTCACCTGGGCATCTGAGATGTCATGGAGTCTACACTCTGCTGGGATAGATATTTCTCCTTTTGGGGGGGGGGGGATTTGCACTGAACCTGTCTGCCAGTATGTTGGCAATGTCTGTGGGTTCAGTGTATTTTTTGTCATTTTGGACTAACTCTGAGCATATCTGGGGGTTTCCACCCAGGTTTCTAACATAACTAAAGAAGGCCTTGTGATTGTCTTTAGTGTCTTTTGCAATTTTTGTCTCAAAGTTGGCCTTGGATGATTTTATGAGTGATCGTAGTTTTTTGCTAGTACTGATCAGAGATGCCTTCCCTTTTGGGGATTTTGCTCTGTCATGTAGTAGCTTCCTCCTCCTGTTGTAAAGCTTGTTAATGGCTGGGGTCCACCAGACAGGACGCCTGCCTTTGGGGGAATGGGTCTTGGTTTTATTTGGGATTGCATGATCCATGTATTCTTGAAGGTGTCTCTAGAAAGCATTTATAAAGGATTCAGCGGTGTGGGCTGTGGTTTCCACTGGCCCAGGGGCCTTGAAGGATACCACTTCAGTCTTAAGAAGTGTGAAGTCAGCTTTTGAGAAATTCTTCACTGTGGTCTTTTGTGCTGGGGGCGGGATGTGGATTTCCAGTGAGATTAATTTATGGTCTGATCTCACCAATGAAGGGTATACTTCCGGTGTGGAGCATTGTGTCCCCATGTTTGTGAAGATCAGGTCTAGTATATTATCCCCTCTTGTGGGAGTGGTGACTAGTTGTTCCATCGCATTTGAGTTTATGCATTCTAGGAACCTTTGGGCTAGGGTGTTGAGGCTTGAGTAATGCTCCCAGTCTATGTTTGGGTAGTTGTAGTCTCCCAATATGATGGTATTTGGAGAGACATTCATACTCTCCAGTGTGTTCAGGAAGGCTGAATGGGGTTCCTGAGTTTGAGAGGGTGGTCTGTAGCATGCTATAAACTGTAGGGCAGTTTTGCCTATGGTTAGTTGCACCTGGATGGTCTCCGCTGCTTTGTGCGCTGCCACTAACCTGGATGTGTGGGTATCTTTGATGAATATGGATACTCCCCCTCCTTTTTTGGTTCGGTCCAAGTTTAGAGGCCGAAAAGCATGATATGAGGTATAACCTGGTAGTGCTGGGGTGCTCTCAGGAGCCTTGAACCAGGTTTCAGTCACTGCACAGACATCGATGTTCTCCATACTGAGGAGGGCTTCGAGAGCGTGCATCTTGAGGTTTAGACTTCTGGCGCTGAGCAGCATTACACTTAGTTTTTTTACACTTGTGTTTTCTAGGGAGGTGGGTTTGTCTTTTGAGCCTTGCCTAAAAAAGGCACTATGGGGGTGGCAAGAGCCTTGGCCAATATCCGGAAGCCCAGGGGTGACAGGTGCAAGCCGTTCCTTGCGAAGCAGCATGGCTTGTCAAGCATGTCATCCCAAGCAGACAGACATTGGATCCCCTTAGAATGACACCAGTAATTGAGCCAATTGTTAAAGCTGATCATTTTGTCTTTGTACTGTGGCATCATTCTTGGTGAGGGTAAGATGCTGCTCAGGGTCAGGGTCATACCGGCCTGGGCTACATAATCAGAGAGCTCCTCTATGTCTCTTTTCATGTAGCCAAGGGAGGTACGTCTCAGGTCATTCACACCTGCATGGACAATGACTGAGTCATATTTGTACTTGCTTTGGAGTGACCTGAGTGCTTGTGTTATGTGGTGGATTCTAGCGCCCGACAGGCAGCTTACTGTAACCTTTTCCTTGTTCAGTCTGGTGAGCGGGACGTCAGTGTGTTTGACTATGGAGTCACCTATTACAAGTGTATCAGGCATGTTGTTTGGCCTTAAGGGCTGTGACTGTTTGGCACACTGACTTTGTGAACTATGTGTTGCATGTGCTATGTTTTGAGGTAGTGGTTGCTTGGATGTCTGCTTTGGAGGCCTCTGTTGTTTTGGTATATTTTTAATTAGAGCCTCCGAGTATGTTTTTGTGTGTTTATGTGTTTGGTTTGTAGTTGTGATAGGTCTATGTGAGACTGGGTTTGTGGTGTGTGTGGTTACCGTCTCCTCCTGACTGGTTTTGCCAGTACTGAGTCAAGGGAGCTCAGCCTGCAGTTTGTCTATATAGTTGCATCTCTCACATATATTTGTATTTGTTGGGAGGAGGAGAGGGTTGTCTGTGTACACGAGGCAGTTGTAACATTGCCTCAAGATTCCCAGATTCACCAGCTGAACTGGAGAGGACACCAGTAATTGACCCTTCGACATGCTAGAATAGTGTAAGGGATTGCTGTGTAACTGAGTCAGAAAGAACCTTTAGGGAAATGGGTAATCAAGGGGATTGTAGGTGGATGTAGTGCTTTCCTTTTGTTTAAGAGTGCTTTACCTGTGTAAAAATGCTTTAGGAGCAAGTGCTGGGCTTTTCAGATAGAGAATAGACAGTTTAGATTGAAAGTAGAGCAGTTCTAAGGGAAAAACTGAAGAGCAGACTTAGCGGAGCCAGAAATAGTTTAAACTTGATTAACCGGCGCTGCCCGATGCTGTGCTATACGCAACTTCACGCAAAAGCACGCTAAAGCGGGCTTTATAGCAGAGGGTTAGAAAGAGCTAGGAAATGGCTAAAAACGGACAATAAACTACAAGTTGTTGGGCTGGAACCACTCCTTTAGGGACAAATAGGCTGCTCAGTGCTCCCCACTCCCACTGGTGAACAAAGAAGCTTCCTCCTCTCCAAATAAGGATATGGACAACACAGGAACTATGACACAGCCCAGAGATCAGCAAAATCTGAAGACTGTGCTATTCTAGTTCAGTAAAGGTGGGAAAACAAGGATATTGTTTTTTTTTTCACAAACAGATAAAAAATGGATACAGTAACAAACAGTATCTGTTTGTTACTGTATCTGGCCTCGTGCCATCCAACCTTAGTTTTCAATGCCTCTGTCAAGTTAGAGCCACTGGAGTGATCCCCGGGGTGAATTTTCTATTTCCCAACCACTCATCAAGATTTCTCTTGAAGAGGGCCAGTGAGGTGTCCTGTTTGGCATGTTTGGGAAGTCTATTCCATAGCATGGACAGTGTCTGGGTTATGAACCTGTCCCTCCAGCACATTCTGTTGATTGTGGTAATGAGGTTGAGGTCTGTGGAGCATGTAGTGCAGAGGAATTGGGATTTCTTTAGATGTAGCATTTCTAAAAAAGCTGGGTCACACATGACTTTGTAAATCAAGCAGAGATCGCCTCTAAGTAGGCGATATGAGACGGAGAATAGTTGGAGTTTGTCTTTCCACACAGGACAAGTGTTTAAGGCCTAGGATCCTCTTTGTGAGGTACTTTTGCGGCCTCTCCAGTTGTTGCAGGTGTCTAGTGAGGTACATGCCAAATGGGGCATTGTACTCGATGATTGGCCTAATGAGGGAAGAGTAGGTTCATAGGTTCGTACTAGGCTAATTGCCCTTGTGAGCCATTTTAAGCCTAGCCAATTATCCCCTGTGAGACTCAAACCCTGTACCTTGTGTTTCTAAGGCAAACACCTTAACCATTAGGCCACCCTCCCAACCCTAGTTGAGGGTGACAATGACCCTTAGTTAGGACTTTCTGACCACAGTGGCAAAGTGGTGGTAAAAAGAAAGGTTGCTGTCAACCCATGCTCCCAGATCTCTCATAATGCCTTCTGTGTTCCGTGGACAATGTGGTAATTCATGGGGACTGGGTTTTTCCCAAAGGGGATGACGACACATTTTTTGGCATTGAGCTTAAAGCCATGGTTCTGACACCAGTCATTGGTCTCAGTGAGACCTTTCTGTAGGATGTCAACATCACTTGTGGAGTTAATAATAGCTCCCAACTTGCAATCATCTGTGAACTTTGTCAGCCAGAGTTCCTTCGTGTTGGCCTGGACTTCAGAGAAGTAGATACCAAACAGGAGAGGACCCAAGACAGAATACTGTGGGACTCCACTCATGACTGGGTGGCAGTCTGACTTGGAGTCAGCTGCTTTCACACTGTGGGTTCTATCTGTGAGCCAGTTTGCAACCACCTGGTGAAATAGGGGTTGATGCCTAGCTTAGTGAGTTTTTCTATGATTCCTGAGTGGGTAATGGTATCAACCCTGGCCAGATCAAGGTAGGCTGTATGAACCACCTTGCCTTCATCCACAGCTCTGGTGACTGACTCAAAGAAGTTGACCATGTTGAGCAGGCAGGATCTACACTTCACAAAACCAAACTGTGTGGGATCCAGAGTTTGGAGTTTCCCTATATGCTTGTTTAGTAGATCCATGATGATGCATTCCATAGCTTTGCATATCAGACTCGCCAGGCTAATGGGGCGATAGTTCCCAGGGTCTGTAGTTGCTCCTCCTTTGTGAAGAGGGATGACTGTAGCAGTATGCCATTCAGTAGGGACAAAGCCTGAGATGAGGCTGTGACTGAACAGGGCGCATGGGTGAGGTGACAGTTCACTCTGTAGTTCATGTAGAACACAGCCAGGGATATTGTCAGGTACCACAGAAGCTGTATTCTTGGCCTTGGACAGTGCTGTTTTAACCTGTGCAGCAGTAATACTGGGTGCCTGGCAATCTACTGGTATTGTGATTGGTCCTTTGAGGGGGGAGGGGTAAAGTTGGCACTGAATCTGTCAGCCAGTATATTGGCAATATCTGTTGACTCAGTATAGGAGGTACCATTGTGCAGTAGCTCAGAGCAAATCTAGATATAGCCGTGGAGATTCTTTACATAACTATAGAAGGCCTTGTGGTTGTCTTTACTATCTGCTGCAATTCTGTTTTCATAGCTAGCTTTAGAGGATTTGATGAGGGATCTCAACATTTTGTTGAGGCTGATAAGGGAGTTTTTCCAGTCTTGGGACTTCACCTTATTCCGCATCAGTTTCCTCTTTCTGTTGTAAAGTTTGTTTATGGCAGGGGACCACCAGATTGGCTTCCTTTTTTTGGAGGACAGTGTCTTGGTTCTATTGGGTATGGTGAGAGCCATGCATTTGTGTATGATTCGGCGGTCATGCAACTATTCTGCATTTGCATGGGTGCCGGGAAGTTAGCCACCTATGTTTTTAAGAGCCCAAAGTTAGCTTTGGAGAAGTTTTTCATGATGGTTACCTTTGCAGGGGGTGGGAGGGATGTGGATTTCCAAGGTGATTAGTTTGTGGTCAGATCTAACCAGGGAGGAGTTGACTATTGGTGTAGAGCAACGGTCGCCCATGTTAGTAATGACCAGGTCAAGGATGTTGCTACCTCTAGTGGGGGTAAGAACGAGCTGGTCCAGGGCATTGGAATTAATGAATTCCAGGAAACATTGGGCAAGTGTATTGGTACATGAGTAGTTTTCCCAGTTAATGGAGGAGAAGTTGAAGTCACCTAGTATGAGAGTGTTAGGTTGGACCCTAATATTCTCCAGAGTGCTTAGGAATGTGGAGTGTGAGTCTTGGGACATGGTTGGGGACCTATAGCAGACTACGACCTAAATCGCTGTCTTACCTAATGTTAGCTGCACCTGAAATATCTCTGATGCGTTATGTTGGGCCACCAGTCTGGAGCAGTGCACATCCTTTATGAATATGGAAACACCACCACCTTTGGAGTTTTGGTCCAAGTTCTGGGGCCGAAAGTTGTGGAATGAGTTATAGCATGGTAGTGCAGGGGTGCTTTCTGCTGCCTTGAACCAGGTCTCTGTTACAGCACAAATGTCGATGTTCTCCATTTTAAGGAGTGCTTCGGGTGAGTGCATTTTGAGATTTAGACTTCTAGCATTGAGCAGCATGACCCTCAGATCGCATTTGTTTGTAGCTGTTATGCTGATAATTTGGTCTTTGGAACTCCATCTAAAAAAGACACTATAGGGGTGGCAAGAGTCTTGGCCAGTATCCGGAAGCCCAGGGGTGAAAGATGCAGGCCATCTCAGGCAAAGCATTGAGGTCTGTCAATCATGTCATCCCAGGCAGACAGATACTGGATCTGGTATGGTGCAAGTGTTGACCTTCTCCTCTTGACCAGCTATTCTGGTCTTAGCTGGAGAGTGAGTGGCTTCCAGTTTGGATACATAAGTGCATCTCTCGCAAGTCTGAGTGTTAGGAGGTAAGAGGAGAGGGTTGTCAGTGTACATGAGGCAATTGCTACATTGCCTCAGGATGCCCAAGTTCACCAGGGTAATAGGAGAAAGCACAGGGAACTGACCTTTAGACATGCCTGGAGGGGTGGGCATTAATAATAAGTACTGGAGCTATTTCCTCGTAGAACATTTAGTGCTGGTAGCAATTTTGTGTGCTACAATAACTGCTACAAAAAGTCTGGTAAAGTGCTAGACTAATAAGCTAGTAAAAGTACAAAGAATCCAAGTGAAGAAGCTGGATTGGACCCACTCACAAGTTCATACCTTTTTCATGGAGAAATTGTGTAAACCAATCTAACCCTGTATCATGGGGTATAACTAAATATAAGTGCTTGATGTCTTCTTTTGACTGCCCCCATTAGGAATCGCCACAGCGGATCATCTGTTTCCATTTCTTCCTGTCCTCTGCATCTTGCTCTGTCACACCATCCACCTGCATGTCCTGTCTCACCACATCCATAAACCTTATCTTAGACCTTTCTCTTTTCCTGTTACCAGGCAGCTTCATCCTTAGCATCTTTTCCCAGTGTACTCTGCATCCCTCCTCAGCACATGTCCAAATCAATGTAATCTTGCCTCTCTGGCTTTGTCTCCAAACCTTCCAACCTGGACTGACCCTCTAATATACTTATTCCTAATCCTGTCCACCCTCATCACACCCAGTGCATATCTTAACATCTTTAACTCTGCCACTTCTAGCTCTGACTCCTGCCTTTTTGTCAATGCCACTGTCTCCAAGCCATATAACATAGCTGGTCTCACTACCCTCTTGTAGACCTTCCCTTTCACTCTTACTGATACTCATCTGTCACAAATCACTCCTGACACACTTCTCCACCCACTTCATCCTGCCTGTATTCTCTTCTTCACCTCTCTTCCACACTTACCATTACTCTGAACTATTGATCCCAAGTATTTAAACTCATCCACCTTCACCACCTCTACTCCTTGCATCCTCACCATTCCTCTATCCTCCCTCTCATTCACACACATATATTCTGTCTTAGTCCTGCTGACCTTCATTCCTCTTCTCTCTAGAGCATATCTCCACCTCTCCAGGGTCTCTTCCACCTATTCCCTACTCTCACTACAGATCACAATGCCATCTGCAAACATCATAGTCCATGGAAACTCCTGTGTGATCTCGTTTGTCAACCTATCCATCACCATTGCAAATAAGAAAGAACTCAGAGCTGATCCTTGATGTAATCCCACCTCCACCTTAAACACATCCGTCACTCCCACCGCAGACCTCACCACTGTCACACTAACCTCGTACATATCATGTACCACTCTTACTTCTCTGACACTCCCGACTTCCTCATACAATACCACAACTCCTCTCTAGGCACCCTGTCATATGGTTTCTCTAAGTCTACAAAGACACAATGCAACTCCTTCTGACCTTCTCTGTACTTCTCCATCAACACTCTCAGAGCAAACATTGCATCTGTAGTGCTCTTTCCTGGCATGAAACCATACTGCTGATCACTAATCATCACCTCCCTTCTTAACCTAGCTTCCACTAATCTTTCCCATAACTTCATGCTGTGACTGATCAATTTAATCCCTCTGTAGTTACTACAATTCTGCACATCACCCTTATTCTTAAAAATTGGTACCAAAACACTTTTTCTCCATTCCTCAGGCATCCTCTCACTTTCCAAGATTTCATTAAACAATCTAGTTAAAATCTCCACTGCCATTACACCTAAACACTTCCATGCTTCCACAGGTATGTCATCTGGACCAACAGCCTTTCCATTCTTCATCCTCTTCATAGCTATCCTTACTTCCTCCTTGCTAATCCAATGCACTTCAAGATTCACTATCTGCACATCATCCAACCTTCTCTCCCTCTCATTCTCTTCATTCATCAGCCCCTCAAAGTACTCTTTCCATCTGATCAACACACTCTCCTCACTTGTGCGTACATTTCCCTCATTATCCTTTATCACCCTTACCTGCTGCACATCTTTACTACCTTGGTCCCTCTGTCTAGCCAATCGGTATAGGTCCTTTTCTTCCTCCTTAGTGCCAACCTTTCATACAACTCTTCATATACCTTATCCTTAGCCTTCACCACCTCTCTTTACCATGCACCTCATCTCCTTATAATCCTGTCTACTTTCATCTCTCTGACAATCCCACTTCTTCTTCACCAACCTCTTTCTCTGTATACTCTCCTGTACTTCCTCATTCCACCACCGGGTCTCCTTGTCCTCCTTCCTCTTTCCAGATGTCACACCAAGCACCTTTCTAGCCATCTCCCCTACTAGCTCTGCTGTAGTTACCCAGCTATTTGGTAACTTTTCACTGCCACCCAGTGCCTGTCTTAACACTTCCCTGAACTCCACTTCACAATTACCCTTTTTCAATTTCCACCATTTGATCCTTGGTGCTGCCCTCACACTGATCCTCCTCTTCTTGATCACCAGTGTCATCCTACAAACCACCATCCTATGCTGCCTTACTACACTTTCTCCTGCCACCACTTTACAGTCTCCAATCTCCTTCAGACTGACCCTTTTACATAAGATGTAATCCACCTGTGTGCATCTTCCTCCACTCTTGTATCTCACCCTATGCTCCTCCCTCTTGTTAAAATACGTATTCACCACAGCCATGCCCATCCTTTTCGCAAAATCTACTATCATGTGACCTTCTGCATTCCTTTGCTTAACACCATACCTACCCGTCACTTCCTCATCCCCTCTATTCCCTTCACCAACATGCCCATTGAATACCTTGATGTCACTAGTTATAAAAACATAAGTGTCTTTAAAAGGTATTTTATCTATAGCTTCTAAAAAACTCCATGAGTCTTTACAAACATGTGTCTCATTGAACACATATCCCTTTAACTTATTATCCAAATATTTTGCCAAGGGGTGGGTAATGGAGCTCTTTGAGTCTAATATAGGGCTCATGGGTTGAATCAGATTCTTGTGCAATTTTGGTAATCCACACATAACAGATAATCTGGGATAGGGAACAGATAAGTAGTTAAGAACATCTATGGATATTGATTATAAACATCAGATTGTTAATAGGCTTACAACCTACTATACTCTACAGAAAAGGAAAGAATTTGAAAAACATTTTTGAGACTAGAAATATGTATCTTAACCATAGGCTTGGTTCTATGAATAAATGTGGTCGATGCAACTATTGCAGATACATAAAAAAGGGTAACACATTTTGCATTAACAATATGGAAATTAGGATTAATCAGAAATATAACTGTTGTTCAGAGAAGGTTATTTATTGCGCTATGTGTACAGTTTGCTCTTCTTACTGTATTGGCAAGACTGACTAGAAATTAAAAAAAATGCATATATGAACATTTATATGATATTAAAATAAAAAAAGAGACCAACACTTTAAGTAAGCACATAATGGAGAACACTAATCATAAATTTTAATTTTTTATTATAGACGGTATTAGTATTGATATAAGAGGAGGGGCTTGGTCATTATTGTTGGAAAAAAGAAAACTATATTGGCAGTTACGTTTAAATGCAGGGAACTGGCTTGGCCAGGTCTAAATAAATATATTACTATTAGCCCCATACTGATATTAAAGGCACTAGAAAGGTAACAATACCTCCCTAGTATTCATTTAACAATATAGTAATGTAATACAATTTTATATATTTATATAGTTTTAAAATCATGTATATTTTATATATATTTATATTTAACATTTTTCATACACATTTTATATTTCATGGCACATTTATTTTGTATTTATTGTGTACTTATTGGGGGTTGTGTGTTATCTGACAGTAGACTATTATTTGTATGTATTCACTTTTAGGACTGCTAAGATTGTAAAAGTTCAATAATTCACTAAGCACTGTACACTCGACCATAAAGTAGATACTCCAACTAGTGTAGCAGAACGTTCTTTATTCAGTGAGCGCTTTCACCCCAATAGGGCTTCATCAGACTGTACAAAGAGCAAGCAAAAAGCACAGTCCTATATATCCAAAGTTAATTAACTTTGGATATATAGGACTGTGCTTTTGCTCTCTTAGTGAATTATTGAACTTTTACTTTCATTTTCAAGTCATAGCGTTCCTCATCTGATTTTGGTTTATCTGGTTATATCCTTTGGAACGCTGCTCTTCTTGTGGGTTTTTTCGTTGTTTGAGATTATCTGCTAAGATTGTGCTTGTACTGATTTTTACTTATTCGCTTACTTAAAGGACCACTACGTACTACTACACTTGTTATCTAATTTCCAAAGTGTTTTTCTCCCCCATCTTTTGAATCTAGCATTGTAGCATATCCCTAGTGCCATGGTAAATACTGACTTTAACTGTATTTTTCATTACCCATTCTTACAGCTCCGGTACTGTGAGCCATCTTTAAGCAGAAAAAAGTCTCGCAGAGCTGTATCGAGTACATGGGCGCTCGAGCCATTTGATAATAACGCCCAGTGTTATTTTTCACCTTTTCCACAGCTGTTGCCAAAGGACTGCCCATAAATCGCCTTCCCCAGTCCTTTTGCCCAAGCAACGCCCCCAACTCATACCTATGCATGAGATGCTTTCATTTTGTCATTTTTTTTACCAATAAAAATGTGATGCTGACTGCATTAGTAACTACTGTATTTAGTGTAGTTGCTGTACAAATCTGTTTTGTTGAGGGATTTCAAACATACCCACATTTATTCCTGGAGTAAAGCTTTTTTCTTCTGCTATAGGTAGGTGTATTGCCATATCTTTTGGGTCAGCTCGTTTCCTGATAACGTTTTGATATTGTTTTTTTTTTTTAAATCAGTAATGCGATTGGTTGCAGTTAGTTATTTCAGCAACCATTGCATAATAACGTGTTTCCTTATAGCTATCTTATTTATTTAAAACTTCATCCTATCCTATAACTGCCTGCCTGCCCTTCTCAGAGAATAGAAATCCACAAACAACACTTGTGCCTCAAGTCCGTAGCCTTTTTTTTTTATTTATTTTTTTGTAGTAAACCATAGTGTTTATCATGAGGAGAGACCGAACTTATAAGGCAGAAATTTGGTCATCCTGGGGAAATCTGTTATGTGGAATGCTATGCTATCAGTGTGTTGTTTTTTTTCTTCTTGCAATGTCACAGACCTGACACTAAGAAGCTCTGACACTCTTAAGAAACCTACTGGTTATGCATTATTTTACACTGGCTAAGGTACACTTTTGTTTAGCGGGTGTACAACAACAAAAGAAGACATTTCCGATTTAAAAAAATAGAAGCATGCGTGTCTGAGTCTGTGAATGTATGCCTGCCAGTGAGTACGAGTAAGATCGATCATGGACCGTTAAACAGCAGTTTTGCTGTTTAGTGAGGTAAAAAATAAAAAAACGGAGGAAAAAAAGTTAAGTACATGCATGTGCGTTTGCATGTGTATTTGTTTCTGTCTGCGTGCGTGAGTGTATTCATGCTTGCGTGGATGACAGCTAAAGTGTGTATGTGTACTTGGGAAGAATGAGAGTGATCAAGTTTTTATTTTACATTGGTTAAGCAGCAGTTTTGCTGTTTAGCGAGTGTAATAGTGTGTGTGTGTGTGTATGTGTGTGTTTGAGAAGAGTGAGAGAGATCAATCTGTGCCAGAAGCAGCAGTAGGTCAAAGAGGTTTGCATCGATGGTATTCCGGTATCGCTGAAAATATTAAAGTAAATGGTGCTAGATTAGTCTAAAAGGAAGGTTCCAGGAATAGTAATGACCATGTGCCACCTAGAAATTAAGAAATCTACCAAACTCCTGAGTAATTTTGATGTGGAGATACATATCATGGAGGTCTATTCAGCACATAAGGTCGCTTTCAGTCAAGCAATGAAGGCTTGATTGCATGGGAGACATTTAAATGTTTTTTGGGGGGGAGGTGGGGATGGCCTTTTTTTAGACCTCCTAGGGTCATCAAATCAGCACCTGGCATCTGTCCCTTAACCATTTTCAGCACTAGTGCCCAACTCCATGGAGAAAAGGGCTACAGTCCTGACTATGACCTGGATGATCCAAGTTCTAATGACATTTCAGGCACTAAAGAAGTAGTTGAGGATGTGAATGAATAGACCATGATGACTCTATCATCCTGGGGGAAGTTGTGGCAGTCTAGTTGTCTGTCTACCATCAGCAATCCTTGACTTTCTGGTGATGAAGATATAGCCATAAATCAGAGACATGGGCTTGGTGTTCCAAAGCTAGTGATGATCAGGTGTGTGTGCGTGTGTGTATCTATACATGTCAGCACAGAAGGGACCACAGGAGGCCATAACGGCGACACAAGTCCTCACTTTAGCCACCAAATAGAGGGATTAGGGGTGTAATCAAGAATGCTCAATTAACTTTGTTTAGAAATTTGTTCACTGTGGGAGTGCTGTATAGTTCTATGGTCTAGGCCTATTCATTAAACACAAATCACTCCCTTTCCGAGGAGGTGTTGGGGTCTAAAGTCAGGCTATGAGGCATTTGAGATGAAGATGCCCTCAATCCCTCAGCAATAGATGCAAGGTTTGCAGGGGCACAAGCTTTACCATGGTTTCCAGAATACTGTTCCCTCCAGTCAACTCTCCCTCAGTGCAGGTTGAAAGTCTGCCTAAACACTGAACAGGTACAAGGTGAATTTCAATAGGATAATGATGGCTGTAAGGCATGGATAACAAAAAAAAAATGACCAATAAAAAAATCAATTCTGGAGTAAAATCCAGGATTTTTCTCATCTGGTCTGGTGGGAACTCTTTAATTATTCACCACTGGAGGAGGCTGACAGTCTTAGTTCTTGCATAATGGTAATGGAAGTGATGATAAAATTGGTCAGGTTAGAAATGCATGAATATGAGTCCGGATCCATATGTCTTTTCTGACAGAGGTCCATGGAAACAAAGGGACAGATGGCCAGGTTGTTTCAAGATTGGAACAAATGGGCCAGGCAGTAGGGCTGCTAGCGCTGGCCACTAGGTTGGCAGTTTCTGCCTAAAGATTCCTAAAGACACTTTCCTTTGGGGCAGTGATCTTATGTAAAAGTTATTTTAAGAAATGGTCTGCAATCTGGGCAACCTCTAATTTTTCTGAGATATGTTGCATCCAAATCATATCTGATGTTTGTGTGCATGTGAGAGTGTGCATGCATGTGTGTGTGTGTGTGTGTGTGTGTGTGTGTGTGTGTGTGTGTGTGTGTGTTATGGAAAAGGAGGGTTGAGAGAGCTGAAATTTAACTCAATCAACATTTTTCCCTCCTTCACATTTTCTAAAGGGTTAACACAACTGAAATAAAACTCCTTCACTTGTGAAAGTTTTACCCCACGTCATCACATTTTCTACATGTTTATTAACTTCTGGACCAAAAATACAGGAGCCTTTAAATGGGATATCTGTAAACGTTAACTTTGTCTTGGCATATTTACAGTAGACTGTTAGACTGTGCAATGTGTGCTTAGAGATGGAGATGCTGGATGTTGCACCTGTAGTCAGTCCTTCTGTAGCACTGCAGGCACCATGCTTCATTAAGTTGGTCATGGAAGATATAGCTTTTGATTTAAACTTATTTGAAACATTAACCATTCAACCCAATACCATATTCATGGGTGACTTCAACTACCTCACTATCAACTGGGAATCCAATACAATAAATGTACATGCACAGAGATTCCTGGATTTTGTAAACAAAAACTCCATGGATCAGACGGTCAGATGGTCAGTATGCCAACCAGGGCTCCAGACATACTGGATTAGGTCCTCTCTAGTATGGGAGACTGCTGCACATCCCCTACTGTATTGCCTTCCCTGGTAAGGGAAGACCATAACACGCTCTCCTTCTGAAGTAAAACTAAAAGCTGGACCCCCAGCTAAGCCTGGAATATTCATGAACTATTCTAAGGCTAAACTCCTATTAGTGAGAACCAGGCAAAATTTGAAGCCCCCGTAAACCCTGAGAACTCTCCTGCCTATGCAGAAGTGTCCATGGAATCCCTGTACAAGCATATTAATAGCTGCATAGATATATCAAACCTCCTTGCTGATACATTCAACTCCAAATTTACCCCTCTCACTCCCTCAACTTTACCACTGGAAATATCTTCAAGTATAACTCCCCCGACAATCACTAGGAAACAGGTTGTTAATGCTCTCTCTAAGATCAACAAAACTGCAACAATGGATCCAGACAACATCCCATGGTAACTTTTAAATAGCATGAAACATGACCTATCAGGGCTTACGGAATTACTATTTAACTGTAGCCTCCAAACAGGCTTCATGCCTCATGAAGCCTGAGAAAGGTGACAGTCATCCCTTTCCATAAAGGTGGGCTATCTACAGACCCTGGAAACTAGACCCATAAGTCTCATTAGTGTTTTATATTTAAATCCATGTAAAGAATTATCATGGAGATGATCAATACAGATATTGCAAACCTCCAGACACTGTACCCAAAACAGCTTGGTTTCGACAAGTGCAGATCATGCCTACTCAGCCTGGTCATCCTAAGGTCATCAAGACAATGGATGAGGGCAAAATCATTCACATGGTCTACCTTGACCTGGCCAGGGCATTTGACACAAGACCCCACTCAAGCATTATTGTCAAACTCAAGAGGTTATGTAAAAACCTGTATATCACCTGGTGGGTAGCCAAATGGCTCACAGACAGGATCCAGGAAGTCATAACTGGGGAGTTCATCTTTACAAAGAGGACAGTCACAAGTGGAATATCTTCAGGATCATTCCTTGGACTACTCATTTTTGTCAATTACTTATCAGAAGTCAAGGCCAATGTCAGTGGTCTTTGGCTGAATAAATTTGCTGACGATTGCAAATTAGGAGCTGTCCTTGAATCCCACACTGACCCAAATGTTCTCCAGGAGGGGCTGACACAGACAAACAACTGGTGTCAGAGCCATGGACTAAAACTAAATGGCAAGAAATGCATAATAGTATCCTTTGGGAAATCATCCATCCCTGGTAAATATCATATTGACAACACACCCCTTAGAGTTGACTCACTAGTCTGGGACTTAGGGACACATATAGATAGTAATGACCATCATGTGTCTACAGTGTTGAGGAAATCATTCTATGTTGTGCAACATATAAACAAAGGCATGGAATCTATGTCCAAGGATGTCCACTATATTCATCATTCATCAGACCTATCTTTCAGTACAGTGACCCCTACGGAATGTACCTAAGCAGGCATATCCAACAGTTGGAATGTCCACAGAGGTTCCGCACTAAACACCTACAGGTTGTAACTAACATGTCCTATGCAGACTGCCTCAAGCCCATATCCCTGTATTCTGTCTCCTACAGGCATTTGAGGAGAGATCTATGCCTGTCATATAAGGCATTGTCAGACTCCACTCTGATGGACCTCCAGCATATCCACAAAACAGAACCAGAATTACCCATTTTAAAGGCTTAAACCTTGCCTGTGATACAAGTAGGACCTGCTGGACAGATAGGCATGTAACCCAGAGATTACCCCGTCTATGGAACAGGATCCCCATCCATGTGAAGCAGAGTTCCTTCCTAACCCAATTCAAGTGCATCTTGGACAATTGGATGGGAAACTGGAAATTCATCCCTGGTTTGGCACCTGTGTCTCTAATGGACACAGGTAACCTGTAAATGGTTCATCTGCCAAACCCCTGTTTACACTTATCAAGGGTGTCAGAACATGTTAGAGATTTGATATGTATAGATAGTTTTAAAAAAGCCTTTGGGGTTTTTAGCCTGGTAAACACCTATGAACCAAAGCACCTGCAAGTGGGGCAACTGGGGATAAATATGTCTAGGCTTGTATAGGGTCTAGGTACATTAATCTATTTGTCTTCTGTGAAGCAGTGAACCTATATACCACTTAGTGTTGGGATAGTGGTGTTCCTCGATCAAGCCTAATAGTGAAAGCTGATCTAGGATTTCTTTTCAAATTTTTTTTTTCATTTCAAAACATCTGTCATAATCACTTCAGGCTGAATGCTAGCATCAAGCTTAGCAGATGAAGTGCTGTTTTTCGAAGCAACTGGCATAAGCATTCTGTTTCGAGGTAGCCACACAAGGACCAATAATTGCTAGTCAATTGGTAGTATATAGTGTGTGTGTGTGTCTTTCGGCTTTTCCCGGTTAGGGGTCGCCACAGCGGAACTCCGGTCCGCTAATGATTGGCAGTAGAGTTTTACATGCTGGCTTGCCGGGCCTAACGCACAACCTTCAAGGCGAACCCATTCACGCATGTCGTCACACAGTAGACGCTTTAACTGAGAATCGAACGGCCAACGTCTAACTGTGAGGCGACAACGCTACCGCAGCACCACCACCGCAGTAGTACTTATCTCAAACATGATCTGTACGAACTTAATAGATGTCTTGCAATATTCCCTCATGTAATAAGAGATATACGACAATACACCGAAATGGGCCAACAGTCTTCTGTGTTGTCCATAGCAGATGTTTCTTGGCAGTGGAATAGATCCTGCATAAATGAACATATATATGTCTTTTTGGTTACTTTTAGGTGAACTGCCCTTCCTTGGGTGTAACCGTACCATGTGTGTATGATGGATGTTATCCATTTTAAAAAAATGGCTTCCTCTTAGTACTTCAGATGCTATTGTGGAGATGCCTGGACATACCATAAGCCATTAACTCTGACTTACAATTCCCATGCATATGCAGCAAACCTCCTTCTTCTTTGTCTGTTGATGAACAATAATTTGGATTCCTGCATAAGCAATTCAACAGTTCAGCATGACACCTGTTACTCAGCTACCCTCTTCCTGAACTGAAAGCCAGGGACATTGAGTTTCAGAAGCTTCATGGCTGAGGCCCTTGTAGATGCTAAGATATGTGAATGGTGCATCCTTTGATTATCTGGAAAGTCAGACTTGGCAGTAGCCAGTTTTATTGAAAAGGACCATGGAGAAATGTTTCACAGTATTACACAACATCTGAACAGCACTAATTTGATGGTGTTTAAAAGTAATACAAAAAAGTCTGAGCAATTTTATAGAATTAAACATAATACTGAAAACATTAAGAACAAGTTATGACAATGATTCAATAGTTGGAAAAATTCTAACTAGTTAAAAGAGAAATTAATAGTATGGTACTTTAATACAGACAGCAACTGGAATTTGCAGTGAGAGAAAAGCAGTCTTCTGGTACATTTAGAGATAACCCCTATGAGAGAAGTTGGTTCAAGATTGTGGTGATGTTGGTTAGGAATAGGTATTAGTTCACATTTGGGATGGAAAAGGTATTTGTTCACATTCAGGTATATAATTTATTCTGGTGTAGAGCAAGAACTGATTTGGAAATGTCACTTTTGTCCAGGTAATTTTTGTCATTTGTACTGCTTTGACCACTGGTAAAATTGCTACAATTTAGTCTCTCTGGGCACTTGGCAGCACTGCCAAAAAAGCGGACTGTATTTGTGTGTTCATTGAAATTTCTACAGTAATGACTTCACATTGAACATCACTATGCTTTCATGTGCGGTGTGCTCTTATGAAACAGGAGAACCGATGGACATTTACATAGCCAGAGTTTCAGTGTTTTTTCAATTACAATTTGATGCACTAATGGATGACTGCTATGCAAGTTGAACAGAATCAGTTTTGTAAATGTAAACACTCGTGATAGCCAAAGTTATTCATGTTATTGCTAGATCATTAGTTACATGACCCATAAGTGATTCCAAGGTTAAAAACCTTACAACGCCTTTGTAATCTTAGCTATGTCTCCAACTGTATTCTGCAGATTGTGATAATGTGTACAACAGAGACTGAGCATGTAAATACAATGGCTAGACTGTGGGTTATTTAACTGTTTCTTATACATTTGCTAAAGTTTCATTTGCACGGTGTCAGGGAAGAACTACTTTAAATGGTTTGTGAGTGTTTTCCATAGTCTGTGGATCCTTTCTGGACAGAAATGCCTGTCTGGCAAGCTCTGTTTAACTCAAAAACCAAAGTCTGGCTACCACAATCTGATATGGTCTATTTTGTGCATGTGCTAAAGGTACATCAGAGATAGGTCGTTAAAGCCCTCTACTCCAGGCAAAGGTCCCCTCTGAAATGCCTATAGGGGTTTCATGAAAGAGACAGAGCCTTTAGCTGATTAGCATAGGATCAGGTATTGCATTCATGCCCTGAATTCTCCTGGTTACAAAGCTGTGTGATTCTAACATTTCAAATGTCAAGTTAGATCCATACCAAAGGGAGAAATGTATGAAATAATAGGTCAAATAAGGGTTTTGAATAGTGTGTTATTATTTCTGCCTTGGACATGGGTGACGTACTGTTCTCTATAAATGGTGTCTAATACAATCATTTTCTTATTCTCGTATTTACAAGTAGTGCAAATGCCAAATATTTTCCATGAACACTGACTATGGGTTAATTTTTAGGGTAGTAATTTTTATGGATTGATGTTGGACAACAAACTGCTTATCCAAAGATACAGAAACAGGACCACATACAGGACATACCAACTAGCAACTTTGATTTTTCCCTAGTCAGAAACCAGCAGTAGATTACATGAGTGATTGCAAAGTCATTCCCAATGAAACAGTCAAGCCCCCCAGTACCACTAGATGCCACAAGCAACTTCAAGCAATGCTCAAAGAAGCCTCAGCAGGTGTATACTACAACCTCACAAGTGGTCCCTGAATCCCTTGATAGCGGCAGAGATTTTCAACTGTTGGGATCTTCCTTGCTGTCATCTCTTTGCTTCCCTGACCAACTACAAGTGCAGCAACTATTTTGCCCCGATTCCCCCTCCAGGACAGTCACCCAGGGATGTTCTAGTCCACAATTGGCCCTCGGGTCTACTTTATGCATTTTCACCTCTCCCCCTCCTTCCCCAGTTTCTGAAGAAAGTGTGCCAGTTGAAGAGCAAAGTAATCCTCATAGCACCATATTGGCCTTGTCAGACTTGGTTCCCCTTCCTTTGGCCTCACCTGCTAGATCAACCGTGGATTCTCCATCCAACCCCGGGGTTGATCTCCCATCCACAGAATCTGATTCACCCCAACTTGAACAGCCTGAAGCTCACAGCTTGGCTCCTCCAATTCCCTTGATTGCCAGGCAGAATGATCTTTCTTTGCCAGTACGTGACATTCTTATTGCATCTCATAAGTCTTCCACCAGAATTACATATCTCAGTAAGTGGAAAAGATTTACTTTCTGGCTGAAAGAAAAACAGGTAGATCCTTTTTCAGCACCAGTGTCGATAGTACTGGAGTATCTAGCCACCCTATTTCAATCCGGTGTATCTGCCTCTACCATTAGAGTTAATTTGGCTGCAATATCTAATTTCCATGATGGTGTCCAAGACTCCTCTCTTATGTCACACAAATTATGCAAGACTTTCTTAAAAGGCGTGAATCATCTAAAACCCCCTTTTAGAGAACCTACTCAGCCATGGGACCTGTCACTAGTCCTACAAGCTTTGACAATGCCACCTTTTGAACCAGCTTCTTCTTGCGACCTCAAATATTTGTCATGGAAAACCTTGTTTTTCGTCGCCATTACTTCTGCCAGACGTATCTCTGAGCTTCAAGCCTTATGCATCAAGAGTCCATATTTAATTTTTCATTGAGATAGAGTGCCATTGAGAACTAATCCTTCCTTTCTGCCAAAAGTGATCTCTGAAATGTCCATTAATCAAACCATTGAATTGCCAGTTTTCTTCCCCAATCATTCAAACAAAGGAGAGTATTGCCTACATACCCTAGATATTCACAGGCAACTTTGCTTCTTCTTGAACAGGATTAAGGCCTCTCGTAAATTAGACCAGTTATTTTTGGCCTATTCTGGACCTAGATTAGGATGTGCTGTTACTAAGGTCACATTGGCTAAATGGTTGAAAGACTGTGTGATCTTCAATTATAGACAACGTAATATTCCATTACCTACTACCATAAAGGCTCATTCTATAAGGTCGGTGGCAACTTTTGCTGCCTTCCATGCCAGAACTTCTTTACATGACATTTGTGCAGCTGCAACTTGGGCTACCCCTCATACCTTCATCAATCATTACAAATTGGATTTGCCCTCCAGGGGAAGAGCATCTTTTGGTTCTATGGTGCTCAGGAATGCCCTTCCATGAGAGCCTCTCAGGAATAAAGGTAGCTGGGGACTCTGTCCCACATGTAAGGAATGAATGAGAATGAACAATATCAGATAAAGAAGTTGTGTCTTACCATAACGTTCCATCTATATTGCTGATCCTCGTTCAGTCATTACGACCCTCCCTCCTTCCCCCTCCTGGGCTTCTAGTGGATCTTACCATCCGGTTCTATTCGGTCATTTGACCAGAGGTCTCCTCTACCTTCTTTTGACTTGCAAACTCAATCTGAGGTAATAGAGAGAGGGGAATTCTGGGTAAGAGTTTTAGCTCGAGAGATTGCAGCTGACGCAAGCTTGGAAGATGGCCGGCTCAGTTCCGAGGTCGGAACCGATACCCACACGTAATGACTGAACAAGGATCAACAATACAGATGGAACATTATGGTAAGACATAACTTCTTTTTATTGCAAAGTACTCAGAAATGTTACTACAGCCAGTGGACGTAGAAGTGAATTTAAAGGAAAACAACAGGATATTAAAGCAGATTCCCCAACCTGCTGACTCTTCCAGTCCCTGTTCTTTGATAAAGCTTAAAAAAATCACCCTTGCAGCTTTAAAAAATAACCCACTCAAATGTTTTCCCAGTTCTGCTTCCTAGCTTTCTATACTGTTTTTGTTTCCCTTTGCAAACCAACTTGAAAAACCTGTAGCTGGCTCTGAAATTATGATGTCACATCTGCCATCTGCTCTTGCTCTAGCTATCGGGATGTTTCCTCCCCCAAAGTGATGTAATCCCTGCCTGATTTGCATGCTGTATAGAAGAGCCAGTGTTTCTCCCACATTGTGATGTCAGACCTGCCTTACCCAGCCCACTCAACCTAATAAAATCCATGTGGTGTGTGGAACTCCTTTTCATTGTATGTGTATCCTGTCAACTGCATTTGTTTGAGGGACGACTGAAAAGTTTGGATTGCCTGCATTTTCATCTGCATTTTTTGCTTCATTGGTAAGATAAGTCTTCCTAGTGAATTCAAAATGTAATTCTACACACAGCCCCTGTTTGAATGCACTTCATCCTATTTTGTGCTGCCTGATATAGTTTATGACTTTCTTTTGAACGGGAATACTCTCTTCCTCCCTATGAGGATTCTGCTGCTGAAGAATCTATCCCTTCAGCCTCTCCTCCTGAGGATTATTCTTTTGGGGAAACCCTGTATATCATGAGGGAGCACTTCCACTGGGAGAGCCAAGACTACTCAGAATCTAAGAAAAGGCTCAGAGACTTTCCTTTACTACCTCAGCACAGGCCTCTTGCTATCCCCCCTGTTTTAGACATTGTAGATGATGTATTTTCAGAGTCCGATCTGTCTCCTGACTCTTTACCCCCTGCACCTGTTAAGCCAGACAGATACTACAGGGTTCCAGATTCACATAAATTTCTTTATAAAAACCCTGCTGCTGACCCAGAAACTATTTCTCAGGGTCCCAAAGGGGTCATGTCTTCCACTGCAACAAACCCTATCCCCTCTGATAGGGATTCGAGGGCACTGGACAGATGGGGAAAAAGGTTTACACTTCTGCTACCGTGGCTGAGAGGGCTTTAAATTGTCAATTTCATATGGTTAAATATCAGCAATACTTAATGTCACTGCTTAAACAGAAAATATTAACAAATTCCGAATGTGCAGAAAACAAGGAAATGCAGGATTTATTGCATGCAACTGAACAAGTGGGAAGGCATACTTTGCAATGTGGTTTTGATTCTCTGGAGGCCTCTTGCAGGGCCGCTGTTACGGGTTCTGTCATTAGGAGGCATGCTTGGTTAAAGGAACAGAATCTGCCTGATCATGTTAAAGCAAAATTATTAGACGCTCCATTACAGCATGATACTTTGGTGTTAAAGCAGAGGAGGTGTTGAAGAAAATGGAGGACAAAGCAAAGTCCATGCAGACAGTTAAGGATTTCTTACAGGTGCAGCCACCCAGATTTAGCAGGAACTGGCCCACAAAGAATTGGTCCTTTCTGGTGTCAGACAGGCCACAAAGAGGCAGATACAGATGCCCCAGACGCAGATCCCAGCCCCAAGGCTCATACAGATCTAAACAATGGGGTACTTCTACCTCCAAAAGCGGAGAAGACAAATCACAGCTATACAGGAAACAGTCCCAATGACTTTTCTCTGCCAGCACCAAGCACTTATCTTTTGGCAGCCCCCTTAGGGGGAAAACTAGCACTTTTTTCACAAAATTGGCACATGATCACCCAGGACAAATGGGTCTTGAATATAGTGTCTCAGGGCTAGAGGTTCCACTTTCACACCCTGCCAAGGGCAAAAGGTATGCCAGACCTGCCATACAATCAATGGGCAGAAGCACAAAAGCAAGTTTCATCCCTCATGGACATGAGGGCCATTCAGCGCGTACCACAGCAAGAGCAGGGACAAGGATTTTACTCGAGACTTTTCTTGATACCCAGAAAGGACAAAGCTTGGAGACTAATACTGGACCTGTCTATTCTAAACACATTTCTGGACGTTCCAAAATTCAAAATGTTGACTCTGCAGCAGCTTCTGCCCATGCTGGGCAAAAAGGCTTGGCTTGTAACTTTGGACCTAAAAGAGGCATACCTGCATGTCCCAATCAGACAATCTTGCAGAAGATACCTCAGATTCATAGCTGGCTCAATGCACTACCAATTCTCTGCACTGCCCTTTGGCTTATCTACTGCACCCAGTGTCTTCACAAAATGCCTGGCACCAGTAATTGCATTTTGCAGATAAAGAGGAATTCAAATATATCCTTACTTGGACAACTGCCTTATTCAAGCAGAGAACAAGGACATTCTACTAAAGCATCTGGCGTTTGTAAAAAGATTACTAATTTGCCTAGGGTACACAGTAAACGAAAATAAATCAAAACTAGTACCCTCTCAAGAGATAATATTCCTGGGTGCAAGCTTAAATACAACTGCCCAGATGGCTTATCTCACGCTAGACAAACAAAGGCAACTGACTTCTTACTTCATGATGTTGGCAACAAAGACCCAGTTATCTGCAAGAAAAATTCTGCAGTCTTTGGGCTTCATGGCATCCTGCATCCTGCTAATTCCATATGCCAGACTGCATATGAGGAAACTACAGTGGTATCTAAAAAGTGTTTGGACTCAACATTGCCACAGCCTGGAAACATTAATTACCCTCATTCCCTGCCTGCAACAGGAGTTTCGATGGTGGGCACAGGCCTGTCACCACAATAAGGGACAGCCATTCACTTTACCCACAGCCAGGCAGACACTAACAACGGATGCATCAGATTACGCTTGGGGCGCCCACATGGCAGAAAAATGTATTCAGGGCACATGGCCCGCAAGCCAGATGCATCTTCATATCAAAAAGAGATGCTAGCTGTTCAAAATGCCGTGACAGCTTTCAAGGATCTACTTCATCCAGGACAACTACTGATAAAGACAGACAATACTACAGTCATGTGGTACATAAACAAGCAGGGAGGCACACATTCCTATCCCCTCTGCAGACAAGCCATGACTTTGTGGGACACAGCATTGACTTATCAAGTTCACCTGCAAGCACAATTCCTGCCAGGAAAGATAAATACTCTGGCAGACTAACTAAGCAGAAACCTCATGGATCCCCACAAGTGGAAACTGGATCCACAAGTCTTCAGCATGATAACAAGGAAATGGGGATGCCCAGACATAGATCTGTTTGCCTCCCCTCACAACTGCCAACTACAGAGATTCTGCACAAACACTTATCACAAGCAAGCATGGAAAGTGGATGCCTTATCCTTCAGCTGGAAAAACCTAACAGTATATGCCTTTCCTCCACTACCTCTCCTCCCCGAGGTACTCCTAAAGGTCAGACAAGAGAAGCCAAAAATGATACTGGCCACGCCAGCACTGGTACCCAATCCTAAAGAATTTGTCTCAAGGTCCAGCCTGGACATTGCCTCAAATTCCTCTCTTACTGACCCAACAAAACAATCACATCCTGCACAGCCAACTCAGGACCTTAAATCTGGTGGCATGGCAGATAATGTAGCCATTCAGAACACTCCTCTCTCCAAAGCTGTGATGGATGTTATTTTGGAGGCCAGGAGGCCCAGTACCAGAAAATCTTATTCAGAAAAAACGGAAGAGATTCTGTGCTTGGAACCAGGCACAAGGAATTGACAGGTTTGTTGCAAACATTCCTCAGATTTTACAATACTTAACTGAGATGCTGGACAGAGGCCTATCCTTTTCATCAATTAAGATCCATGCCTCTGCCATTTCAGCCCATTACAATACAGAACCACCTATCTTTTCTCATTCTTTAATAAGGCAGTACTTCAGAGGGGCCAAAAACATAAGACATCCAAGGAGAGCACCAATACCTGCATGGGACCTCAATTATGTCTTGGAAAAACTCATACTGCCTCCTTTTGAGCCAGCCTCAACAGCTGATATAAAATTCTTATCCTGGAAAACAGCTCTGCTCCTAGCAATAACCTCTGCAAGATGAGTCTCGGAGTTACAGGCACTCATGGCTGTGGAACCTTTTATCATTTTCCATCCAGACAGGGTTTCTCTGAGGACAAACCCGACATTTATGCCTAAGGTGGTGTCCAGTGTAGCCCTTAACCAAATCATTCACTTGCCTACCTTTTATCCAAACCCACAGAACAAGGGTGAGAGACTTCTGCATTCTTTGGACATACACAGACAGCTACTCTTCTACTTGGACAGATCTAAAGCTTTCAGAAAGACTAAGCAACTTTTAGTGGCATATGCTGCAGGATCACAAGGAAAGGCTATCTCAAAACAGACTATTTCAAAATGGATAGGCCATTGCATTAGTTTCTGCTATCCACAACATGGCAAATCAGTGCCTAAGGACATTAGGCTACATTCAACCAGAGCAGCAGCCTTCCTCAGAGGAGTACCAACCAAAGACATCTTAGAGGCTGGAACTTGGAGTTTGGTGCACACCTTTACAAAGCACTACCACTTACCTCTCTACTCTAAATCCAGAGCAGGGTTTGCCACTGCAGTTCTGCAGGGCCTCATAGCCTCTCCTAATCCTATTTAGCCCTAGCCACCCATCCTCAGCTTTGGGATTCAACCCAAGAGTAATGACTGCAACAGTGAAACACGATCAACATAGTACAGTTGTGTACCTACCATAAATGTAGATGTTCGAGTGTATTCACTGTTGCAGTCCAGGTTACCCTCCCACCATCCCCCTTTATTTTGCTGGATCTTATCTGTACTTCTCTATTCTATACAACCTATGTGGTGTATTTGCTTGTAGATGAAGGAAATGATTACCTTAGTGCATGCATGTTTATTGGCATAATTTTTAGCCTACCCTTTTGGGGGCACCTGACATCTGGGCTAAGAAAAACTGAAGAAAATGGCGTCGGCTGCATCTTTTATACCCCTGGCACACTGACGTCAGGGAAGAGGTGACAGCAACCGACGCCAGACCAAGACTTTGGAATTCAGGCCGACAGCAAGTAGCCTGCCAGCAGGATAACCCAAGAGTAATGACTGCAACAGTGAATACTTTCACATTTATGGTAGGTACACAACTGTACTTTCTGCTGAGTCAGCGTAGCAGGAGCATTCATTATGAATGGAGAATACTATATAATTTCATCAGTGGCACCCATTTGTTTCCACTTATATGTATTATTAGCATTGATATTTTGCAATAACACTGGTCTTGTATGAACTGACCGTTCGCTCAGGTTTGCTAGATTGTCTTACTGTAACACATCAGTAGCTTTAGTGGTGTTAATTGTACCATGCCAGATTTTTCAGTTATGGACATTGGAATTGCTTTATCAGCATAAGCAGTATGATTAGTGATGTGTGTGAATGCAAGCAAGGGGCAAGTGTGTGTGTGTGTGTGTGTGTGTGTGCGTGTGTTGTGTGTGTGTGTTTGTGAATGCGAACAAGGGGTGTGTGTGTGTGTGTGTGTGTGTGTGTGTGTGTATGTGTGAATGCAAGCAAGGGGCAAGTATGTGTGTGTGTGTGTGTGTGTGTGTGTGTGTGTGTATGTGTGTGTGTGTGTGTGTGTGTGTGTGTGTGTGTGTGTGTGTGTGTGTGTGTGTGTAAATACAAGCAAGTGTGTGTGTGTGTGTGTGTGTGTGTGTGCGTGTGCGTGTGTGTGTGTGTGTGTGTGTGTGTATGTGAATGAAAACAAGGGGCAAGTGTGTGTGTGTGTGTGTGTGTGTGTGTGTGTGTGTGTGTGTGTGTGTGTGTAATGCAAGCAAGTGGCAAGTGTGTGTGTGTGTGTGTGTGTGTGTGTGTGTGTGTGTGTGTGTGTGTGTGTGTGTGTGTGTGTGTGTGTGTGTGTGTGTGTGTGAATGCAAGCAAGGGACAAGTGTGTGTGTGTGTGAGAATGCAAACAAGGGCATGTGTGTGTGTGTGTGTGTGTGTGTGTGTGTGTGTGTGTGTGTGTCTGTGTGAATGCAAGCCAGGGGGAAAGTGTGTGTGTGTGTGTGAGAATGCAAGCCAGGGGAAAGTGTGTGTGTGTGTGTGTGTGTGTGTGTGTGTGTGTGTGTGTGTGTGTGTGTGTGTGTGTGTGTGGATGCTTACTAAGCTGGGTGAGAATGCAAGCAAGGTGTGTGTGTGTGTGTGTGTGTGTGTGTGTGTGTGTGTGTGTGTGTGTGTGTGTGTGTGTGTGTGTGAATGCTTACTAAGCTGGGCATTAATCCCTACGTCACTCGATGGGTTGCCAACTGGCTAACTGACAGAACCCATGCTGTAAAAGTAGCCCACTCCAAATCCAGCTTCTGACAAGTCAGAGTACCTCAAGGGTCAGTCCTGGGACTGCTCTTGTTTGGCATCTACTTATCTGAAGTACAGGCCAACACTAAGGGATTCTGGCTAACAAAGTTCACAGATTACTGCAAACTGGGAGCAATTATTGAATCCCCAAATGTTCTGGATACTCTAGAAAAGGGCCTTACAGAAACAGATGCTTGATGCCAGAGCCATGGGCTCAAGCTCAGTGCCAAGAAATGTATAGTTTATCCCCTTTGGGAAAAAACATGTACCCATTCTGGGACATGCTACACTTAAAGAAATTCCAATCCCTCAGAGCTACACGCTCCAGGGATGTAAACCTTGTCATCACAATAAACAAATGCTGGAGGGATAGGTTCCTGACTCAGAGACTGCCCAGACTCTGGAATAGACTGCCCATACATGTCAAGCAGACCGCCTCTTTGGCCCTTTTCAAACGGAACATTGATTGGATGGGAGAAAGAAATTAACCCCAGGGATCACGTCACTTACCCTGCTAGACAGGGGTCCAGGGTAGAAAATAGTGTGGAAGTAATAGCCAGGGAATTGTTATGGCTAGGCTTGTATAAGCCCTAGGGCCGATAGCCTAGTACAAACCTATGAACCTATAGTTAACAGACTGCTATCAGAAGGAAGAAGCCCTTGGGTCATTTTAGCTGTTGCCAAACAAACTTTGTGTCTGCGTGATAAGGGGCAAGTGTGTGCGCATCTGTGTGATAAGGGGCAAGTGTGTGCATGTTTGTGTGATAAAGGGCACTCTGCCAGTATCTGCTGAATTTTACAAAACCACTTTATCTCTAAAGCTGTCCCAGCACAATCTGGTAGTTAGATGTAACTATACTGGCATGTTCTTCATATACTGAACTGATCAAGTCCGTTTTGTGATTTATGATTTAGTGTTGAATTGTCACTTAATTCCGTTAGGTACTGGTGTGCCTTTGCTGGGTAATTATTTCCCTGTGGTTGTGGAACTGTGTAGTTATAAAGACAGGAAGAATTTGATTGTTCCCAGGTGGTGTGGGCATGGTTGCTTAACCCTCCCCTCAAAACCGTAACACCTTTAGTTTTGCAGACATGTTTGGATGGATTTGGATCAAGGTGATTGCAGTTTATAGGTCTCCTTTTTGCTGGGATTTATGTAAGACCCCTAAAGTGGGAAGGATGAAAGTTTAAAAATAAAACATCTTTCATGAAAGGTCTGAGGTGGAAGATTGTGTATGTGGTTATGCTGATAAGAACTGGAAATTCCTGTGTTAACACTAATGTACAGTAGACAGTTTATTGGACTGTGCTGTAGAAGCTGAATCTGTGGACAGGTTTACTGGGCTGTGTAAAGTAGGGCTCACTAGTGTTGGATTAAAGTACTTTAATAATGTTGTAGGTGGAAAACTGTTCAATGGGTGCATTTAATGTACAATTTGAATGGAGCGGCTTGATGTGTAAGATCTGTGTAGGCATGTGTTTCTGTTTCTGATGTCTGCACAGCCAAAGTACATAATTACTCGTGCATTCCTCGGACGAAGGCCTGGGGTCATTCTTGGTGTTGCCAAACAAACTTGTGGTTAGGTGTGTGAAAGGGTGAGTGTGTGAGCTGAGTGAGTGTGGTGTGTGAGCTGAGTGAGTGCATGAGGGGGGTGAGTGAGGGTGGTGGGTGGGTGAGTGAGTGTGGTGTGTGGGTGAGTGAGTGTGGTGAGTGAGTGTGGGTGAGTGAGTGTGGTGGGGGAGCGAGTGTGGTGGTTGAGCGAGTGGGTGAGTGGGGTGAGTGGGTGTGGGTGAGTGTGGTGGGTGGTGAGTGAGGTGAGTGGGGTGAGTGTGGTGAGTGTGGTGAATGGGTGAGTGGGGAGAGTGGGGTGATTGGGTGTGGGTGAGTGTGGTGGGTGGTGAGTGAGTGTAGTGAGTGGGTGTGGGTGAGTGAGTGTGGGTGGGTGAGTGGTTGAGTGTGGTTGAGCGGTTGAGTGTGGGTGAGTGTGGTGGGTGGGTGAGTGAGTGGTTGAGTGTGGGTGGGCGAGTTGAATGTGGGTGGGTGAGCTGAATGTGGGTGAATGAGTGAGGGTGGTGAGTGTGGGTGGGTGAGTGTGGTGAGGGTGGTGGGTGGGAAGTGAGTGTGGGTGAGTGAATGTGCGTGAGGGTGAGTGTGGTGAGTGTGGGTGGTGGGTGAGTGTGGATGAGTGAGTTGAGTGTGGGTGAGCATGAGTGAGTGTGGTGAGTGAAGTGTCTGAGTGAGAGTGAGTGGTGAGTGTGGTGAGTGAGTGGTGAGTGTGGTGAGTGAGTGTGGTGAGTGTGGTGGGTGAGTGGTGAGTGAGTGTGGTGAGTGAGTGTGTGTGGTGAGTGAGTGAGTTGAGTGTGGGTGAGTGTGGTGAAGTGAGTGGGTGAGTGTGGTGAGGTGAGTGGGTAAGTGTGGGTGAGTCTCATTTTTGGATGTAATTTCTAAATTTTGTAAACTTTGTTTTTGTATTGTCATATTGCTTTACATTGCCCTACCAATATGTCACAAATTACAGGCAGAAGCACAGTAACAGCTGCAAAAACTAAGAGCATAAATTTGCAATAAGCATGCGTATACATTAATTGCACGTTTTTACATAAGAAGCAGATGTCTGTCACAATTAATTGACAACACTACATCAGATTACAAGAAGTATGCAATACCGTAATTTTTTAAATTATGTCTTAAAAAGCATGTTGGTGCTGTCATGCAAGTCTGTGAAATATTTCATGTTTATAGTGTGTCATTTGTTAGCTATTTAATCAAACGGGAAGGAAAAATAAGTGGGAGTTTGATGCTTTGCAAAACGGTGATTATTCCCAGTGCTATGTAGCTTGGTTCTAAATTTGACAGGAGGAGTGCAACAAAAAAAGTGTCCCACTGTAAGGAGGGAAAGGCTAACAAGAAAACAGTACATTACTCTGGTCACCTGCTGTGAGCTGTCAATCACATGCAGACAATGGGTCAAATTACCCTTAGCTCTTTGACAGCTAGGGAAGGTAGGTGTGAAGTGGGAGGGAGATGCCTTGAAGAACTAGATTTCAGCCTTCACAAAAGAAAGCAAGTTAGCATTTCTAAGAAACAAAAGCAATAAAATGCACTTTGAGTTCCATTCTGTAGCATTTGCACTGCTTGTGTTTGAAGTAGTCATTGAAAAAGGATAACATTTTAACCAAAAGTAGGGGACTTTAAGACAGCAGTGAATGCCTGTTAAGTCAATGAAGTGACAGCAGCTTAAGGGAAAACGTGGCAGATCTGATGCAATTTTTGGAGACAAACAATGCATTCTGGGATACTTAGAGGCAGAGTAAACAGTCTGAATTATTTCAAAATGCCAGCCCCCATGTGGTCAGAGTCAGAAATTGCATATAAAATATCTAAAAAGCTCTGAATAGTCCCAGAGTGCTGTTAAAATGTAGGAAACACCAAACCATGATGAAATAAATATGTTTTTTGAGTCTGAGGGTGCGGTTGTCCTTTAAGTACACTTTTATCTGTTCTTTTTTCATATAGTTCTACATTTAATTTATTTATTGTGTTTTTCACTGAATATTAACTCAGCTGAAAGTTGTGGCTGTGTCTCTACAGTTAGTGTCCCACCCACCCTCCTTGTTATTGTTCTGTGGCTTTGAAATTGCCCACCTCTCTTGTAAATTTGTATTTGGATACTCCTCCTGGGCCCATCTTATTTGCTCACTCAAATGCGTGAAGTGAGATCATATTCTGATTTTAGGCACTCCTACTGTGCACAAAGAGAGTATTTGGAAAGGACAACCCCTGCAGCCTCTTAATCCTGCTCTGTTCCCTCCCTCAAAAAATAAATAAATAAATAAAATATATACATATTTTATTCAGCTGCTCTTTCTGTAACTGTCTTAGCTGCTGTTCTGCTGCGTGCTGTTATCTGTTCACTCGCTCTTACTCTGCACTTATTACTGCTTGTTAGTATCCTTCTAATTTACTGCCTTCTGCACTTGTTTTTTAGTCAGTTATTAATTTAATTGCATTTATTTAAACTGTATTTGCTGTAATTTTGCTACAGACTCAAGTGTGCTAGCCTGCACTGCAATTTGAATTGCATTTACTGCTGTTTTAGCTGCTTTTCTGTAAAAAAAAAATTCTAAGCTTGTTTCCTGCCTTTCCTGTAACTAGTCTAGTCCAGATACAGACTTGCTGTATCCAGGACTGTTGGTAAGCTTCTGAGCCCCCCCCCCAAGCCTTTCTGTGTTGGAGGGAAGCCTTCTAGCTTATCAGTGGTAGTGGTAAGTACTAGGGAGCCTATCTACCATGGGAAGAGTGGGTTTTGGCCCAGAAATTGTAGTTCATTGGCCATTTGGGCAGTTTTTCCATCTCTTTCTATTTTCTAGTTTAAAAGCCTGTGTTTGTGTTTGGTCCCCACCTTTCCTGTAACTAGTGTAGTCCAGGTACAGATTTGCTGTATCCAGGACTGTTGGTAAGCTTCTGAGCCCCCAAGCCCTTCTGTGTTGTAGAGAAGCCTTCTAGCTGATCAGTGGGAGTGGTAAGCACTAGGTAACCTATCTAACACAGGAGGAGTGGTTTCTGGCCCAGAAATTATAGTTTATTTGCCATTTGGGAAGCTTTTCCATCTCTTTCAACCTTCTGATTTATAAGGCTGTGTTTGCGCTTGTTTCCTGCCTTTCCTGTTACTAGTCTAGTCCAGGTACAGATTTGCTGTATCCAGGACTCTTTCTAAGCTTCTGAGCCCCCAAGCCTTTCCATGTTAGAGGGAAGCCTTCTAGCTTATCAGTGGTAGTGGTAAGCAATAGGTAGCCTATCTACCACAAGAGGAGTGGTCCCTGGCCCAGAAATTATAGCTATTGGCTGTTTGAGCAGTTTTTTTTCCATCTCTTTCAACTTTCTGGTTTGAAAACCGCACTTGCGCCTGTTTCCCACCTTTCCTACAACTAGCCTAGTCCAGTTACAGAGTTGTATCCAGGATTGTTAGTAAGCTTCTGAGTTCCACAAGCCTTTCTGTGTAGGAGAGAAGCCTTCTAGCTTATCAGTGGGAGTGATAAGCATTAGGTAGCCTATCTACCACAAGAGGAGTGGTTCCTAGCCCAGAAATTGTAGTTTATTGGTCGTTTGGGCAGTTTTTTCCATCTCTTTCAACTTTCTGGTTTAAAAGACCACATCTGCGCTTGTTTCCCATCTTTCCTGTAACTAACCTACTGGGAAGCACTAGAAAGCCTTAAACTGATACATGCCTTCTAGCGTAGAAGAGAGACTTTGGAGTGATTAAGTATCAGTTTTCTGAACTTTCTTGCTGTACTTAACTGTTTTCCACCTAAACTCTGATTTTTCCAGCATTTATTGTGATTCAAAAGCTTGTTTTTTCACATATTGTACTTATTTGACTGCCTGCACTTTTAAAAAGTCATTTTTTGTTTACATAATTTGTTTAATGGTTGTCGGCTACACACTAAAGTGCAATAGCCTTTTTTGGTTGTTTGAAGTCATTTAAAGCTGTTTTAACTGTATTTTTTACTGTTTTTGCCTTATCTTTAAAAAAAAAAAAAAGTCCTTGTTTCACGCCTTGTAAGCTAGTATAGTCCAGTTTTTAGGCTAGTGCTGAATTCAGGGCTGTTACAAGTTTCTGAGTTGCCCATACCTGACTTGGATAGAAGGAAGTTTCTCTGTTCACCTGTGAGACAGGGGAACTTTGAGCAGCCTATCTGTCCCTGGAGGAGTGGTTCCAGCCCAGAAGTTAGTAGTTTATTGGCCATTTGGGGCTAATTTCTATGTCTTTCATTTCCCTGCTATAAAAACCTTATTTGCATAGTTTTGTGCACTGGGCAGTGCCGGTTAGCAAGGGTTAAATTATTCCCGGCTCCACCAAGTCTCCTCTTCAGTTTTTCCCTTGAAACTAGTCTAACTCTCAACCTAAGCACTCAAAAAGCATCCTACAGCCCAGCACTTGCTCAGACCTAATAGCAAGCACTAATATACCCTGACACTTGATGGCCCAGCAGGGCAAGGCTCTTTATTCACCTCTCACCAACGAAGTGACTAAGCAGCTCACCCTACTTTTCCGACATGTCCAAAGGGCAATATCAGGTGTACTCTCCAGTCCAGCTGGTGAATCTGGGTATCCTGAGGCAATGTTACAACTGCCTCATGTACCCCCAAAACAAAACGCGTGCTTCACA